>NC_073385.1:2850902-3095902 GCF_028641065.1 Leucoraja erinaceus | reverse complement strand
TCATTCGATATGGAGAAGAATATTCTAGTTTTTTCCATGAAAGAACTTTACGTTGTATGTTCTTAGTCCATTGGTTTAAACCAAGTTGTTTTATTGCCCCATATTGTATCAGAGAATTTGAGTGATTTTATTTTGCTTCGATAGATCGTTGATTGGTCTACTTTTTTTAGAATGTAGGTACCATCTCTCAGTCTTCCCTATTTCTATTGCAGAGTTTATGAATTTAAAAAATATTAATTTAAAGAATGAGGAGTGCTTAATCAGGTGCTTAATCTCATCCATGACCAATAATTATGGACAGGGTCACAAGGTTATCTGTGTCCACGAAAATTAAACACACATCTTTAGGTAATGCAAGTAATTACTTCAAAGGCCGTGCATCATCCTTACAAAATGGAAGAATGAATAGAAGAATTAGTTCACGGATCTAAATATAATCCACGTTATTTATTTAAACCTTTCCATCCTAAAGCAACGACTCAAAGCTCCGACTGTCCCTGAATCTAGAAATGCACTCCTCCAGATTAAGGGACAATTTCTTCTCAACTGTTATCAGGCAACTGAACCATCCTACCAACTGCCAGAGAGCAGTCCTAAGCTACTATCTACCTCATTGGAGACCCTCGGACTATCAATGTTAGGAATTTACTGGAATTTATCGTACACTAAACATAATTGATCTTATTCCCTTTGTAACGAATCTGTGCATTGTGGACGGCTCAGTTGTAATCATGTATTGGTCATCTGTTGACTGGTTAGCACTCAACATTAGCTTTTGACTGTGCATCGGTACATATGACAATTAAGTAAACTCAAATTCACTCCAAACTCAAATTGCAAGAGGTAGGTTTATATTTTTGAGCCATTTTTGACTGTAAGCAGCTGAGACAAATGTTCTTCTAACCTCTTCCTTGAATTAATCTTTCTGTATCTTTCCTCAAGATTCATCATTTTTTAACATTTGGATTCATTTCTGTTACGGTTCTCTGGTGCTTTTTAATATTTGAATTGGCCACAGAAAAGGAAAGTATTTCGAGTCCACAGGAAGTTAATGTTTCAAATGAAACACACTTCATCACTTCAACAGTGGCATTACTGTTAACTCATCATAAAGAAAATAGCTGAAATGGCACAATGTGATTGTGGAAATGTGCAATTCTCAAATATAAAGCTCTAGGAAAAATATTTCTTCGTGAATTTAATTTCAAGGAGACATGGTGGAAATGCTGACCTGCAGAGGGGCTGCACACTCCCCCGCTGACTGCATGAGCTTTCTCCCAAGGATGTGAGGGTTGATAGGTTAATTATCCATTGTACATTGCCCCAAGTGCAGGTGACTGATAAAACTTTAGACTTTTAAGTTTTAGACTTTACAGATTCAGTACGAAACAGGCCCTTTGGTCCATCGAGTCTGCGCAGACCTGTGGTCATAGAAACATAGAAACATAAACATACAAATTAGGTGCAGGAGTAGGCCATTCGGCCCTTCGAGCCTGCACCGCCATTCAATATGATCATGGCTGATCATCCAACTCAGTATCCTGTACCTGCCTTCTCTCCATACCCTCTGATCCCCTTAGCCACAAGGGCCACATCAAACTCCCTCTTAAATATAGCCAATGAACTGGCCTCGACTACCCTCTGCGGCAGAGAGTTCCAGAGATTCACCACTCTCCGTGTGAAAAAAGTTCTTCTCATCTCGGTTTTAAAGGATTTCCCCATTATCCTTAAGCTGTGACCCCTTGTCCTGGACTTCCCCAACATCGGGAACAATCTTCCTGCATCTAGCATCTAGCATCTAGGTCATCTCATACACTAATACACACTAGGGACAATATACAATTTTACCGAAGCCAATTAACCTACAAACCTGTACGTCTTTCGAGTGTGGGAGGAAACTCCGAGCACCCGGAGAAAACCCACGTGGTCACTGAGAGAACGTGCGGACACCAGTCAGACAGTACCCATGGTCTCCATCGCTGTAAGGCAGCAACTCCACCACTGCACCACCATGCCGAATTGAAGAGAGAATGTGCTAACTGTTGTGAATGCGAGGAGAATAGGCCACAGGAAGACATGTTGGACATGGGATTGCCCTGAGATCCAACAGAAACTTGATGGGCCAAATAACCTCCTTCTATGTCAGAAACAAAAATGAATTGAGACCATCATTGATACTTGTCAAACAGTTAAAAATGAATGAGTTTTTAATTTATTTCAGCAGCTGTACAATTGAGGACGGCCAACGATATGATAATTGTTGACTGACTGGTCCCTGTTAATTTCCTGAAGCTTTGCACTGGGATATCATAAAGAGTTTTCAGTGAAGGCAAATCATCCTAACCTTGAAAGTAAGTCAAAAGAGTAAAATTCGGCAGTAAATCTGATTCAAACCCACTGAAGCAGAGTACTTGACCCCATGTTTACAGCATCTGATGTTTAAAGATATATTTTTGCTTTATGTTTAATAGTACCACTTGATATTTCCCCTGTGGTGCTGTTGAAACTAATGGTTCAGGTCACGAGTGGGCTGATTCTGTGACAGTAACAATGCTGTTCAACACTGTGAGAGCATGAGAGCAAGGTGCTTCCAAGCTAAAAAAATATTCTTCAATTGAGTGCTGCCTTAAAACAACATCAGTCTGGAAAAATGAATGATGCTGTATTTGAGTCACTAGAGCTATTTTATTTATGGAAAGGTTTTACTTAACACTTTTCATGAATCACATGTTTTTCCTGACTTTCGCAATATATCGAGTAATGAGCTAGAGCTATACACTGCCCATTATTTTCCTATAGATGAGAGATTACCTTTGCCCATTAATAATGGAAACAAATCTCCTGGTGTTCACAATTATCTCTTCATCTGCAGTAATATTACAGGTCTGTTACCTTTTATTCCAAGAGCTTTTCTTTTCATCTTTTTGTTCACATTAGAATATAATATTTGACACAAATAGGGTATTCAATTGAATATTGAATTGAATTAAATTGCAAGAAAGCTTACACGTCAATGTGAAATATATTTAAAGCAACACTCTAATTTGCCATATAACTGGATAAATTGTCCTTTGAGAAATGAATTCATTACTAAAACCTTGTTCTTCCTATTATAAAAAGCTGTAAATTTAAGGAATTTTGTTTTATTTCAGCCTTTGATAATGAGCTGTATATCTGAGGTATCTGAACCTGGCTGTCATCCGAATGACAGGAAATAAAAATGCTGTAATCAGGAACATTGAATGAAACATTCAATGCTCAATATTTTTGTTAAAACAATGAATGGTGAAATTTCAGATATTGCACAAAATTGTAGAAGATGATACCATTTATAATTTGATCAGTACATAAGGGATAGGAGCAAAATAAGGGCATTTGGCCCATCAAGTGTAATCTACAATTCAATCGTGGCTGATCTATCTTTCCTTCTTAACTCCATTCTCCTATGTTTTTCTCCCCATAACCATTGACACCCTTACTAATCAAGAATTTATCTATCTTTTGCCTTAAAAATATCCTTCGATGGCCTCCACAGCCTTCAGTGGCAATGAATTCCACAGATTTACCACCTTCTGACTAAAGAAATTCCTCCTCATCTTCTTCCTAAAGGAGCGTCCTTTTATTCTGCTCCTATGCTCTCCCACAGGTGGAAACATCCTTTAAAGCCCTGTCCCACGGTACGAGTTCATTCCAAGAGTTCTCCCGAGTTTGCCCTGATTCGAACTCGGGGATTTGCGGTAATGACCACTCGTCGGTACCCGGGTGAAGATTTTTCAACATGATGAAAAATGTCCACGAGTCTTCCCGTGCTTACCTGCCGTTAGCGAGTCTTCCCGAGTACCTGCCGTTAGCGCTAAGAGACGTCCCCGAGCTCCGACGTACCCGCAATGTTCATTCTCCGTGCTTACCACGATTTTTTTTTTTTTAACTCGGGGGAGAGCTCTTGGAATGAACTCGCACTGTGGGACAGGGCTTTTAGAATTTAGAATTAAGAATCTCATTTCTGCATAGAGGCTGTTAATTATTTAAGTCCAATATTCTGATAACCAGGCAAGTGTTTTCTCCTTATTTTGTCTTTCAGTGTAACATCCAGCTATATTAAAATGCAATGCATAGATTCATCTGTACATAGATTTGTTGAATCAACAGTCATAAGAAAAAACACCTCGGCAGTCTTGATCAATAGAGCTGTAATAAATATATCATAAAACTGCTGAAGAAAGAATGCATGCACTACCATTGTGTTTTTTTAATGTTGTTTGGGTCATAAACTGAAGCAGAAGCAATTGTGCTCTTATTATTTTATATAAATGTATGCAGATTCATATTTTTGTTTTTCATCTTTTCCCTTGTGGTCACAGGTGGAACATGCAAACTTCACTCAGACAGTACTCTGTATTGGGATCTTCTTCTTTCGTGTGGCATGCACAGCTTAAAGTTGTAGGACAACTTGTTCTATTTGATCTTCTGTTTGTGCACGTCTAGTTGATTGCATTAGTCGAAACAGGACGGACCACGTGAAGGTTGCAATCTCCCACCCCTATATTGGGATAAGCCGGTGTTTCTGGAGCTGTAGGATGTTAAGTTTAAACAAATTGCAATTGCACAGCATCTAGATTTCTTGACTTTCAAAAATCATGAAATGTTTTAGAGTCTGTCAGTTAATAACGAACTCCAAATTATGAATTGTGGCAAGGTTCAATTTTATAAAATGCAAGCAGAGTCAATTATTCGATTCTTTTTCCAACTATGGAGCATTGGTGGTAAGGCAAATAGGCCAAGATATTTGAACTTTTCCCTGTTTTCTCAACCTGTATTCTGACTAAATAAGGGTGAAAGTAGCATAAATATCTTACTGCAAAGTTGAAGATAGACACAAAATGCTGGAGTAACTCAGCGGGACAGGCAACATCTCTGGCGAGAAGGAATGGGTGACGTTTCGGGTCGAGACCCTTCTTCAGACTGATGTCGGTGGAGTGGGCGATACATAGATAAGGAAGTATGAGGTGTGAAAACAGGACAGAGTATTGGACTATATTCATCTATGTTCTAACTATCTGGATTTTCATATCTTCAAACACCTTCTTGGTTGAATTTATCTTCCGTATTTCTTTGAAAGCATCTCTCATTGTTTCACAATTTGAGGAAAATTTGTTATAGATCCCTTCAAAAAGTGAACAGCACGTTGCCATTTGGCTCAAGGACTTTTACATCTTCAGAAAGGCCTCAATCCAATCTTTGAAAGCCAGTGCAGCATCACATCAGACATTAACTTATGTCGGAATATTGATTATATTTGTCATTTTAGAGATGGCTAAATAAATACATAGTAGGCATTGCATTAGGAACCTTCAAAAACAGCATTGGTAACAATGTGTTTCTTTGCTTGAAATCTTTTGTTACAACGGGAGTCTAATTATTCTGCAGTTTCCAGCAATTTCAAAGCCATTTTCACACTTTTAAATTTTAATCAGTTTTCCACTGGTTTAAGGTAACTTTTCTCTGGGTGAGACTTCATGCAGCCTACTTAATGGACACCATTATCACCAGAGTCTGTATTGTGGTATCTCTGGTACACGCAACTGATGAGACCTTATCAGAACTAGGTGGAGCTCCATCCAATACATATTTTATCATATCATTCTGTTCAGTTTAGTTTCATTTACAGATGCAGTGTAGAAAAAGGCCCTTTGGCCCACCGAGTCCACACTAACCAGCAATCCCTGTGCACCAACACTATCTTACACATACAAGGAACAAATTACATTTATCAGTTTAGTTTGTGATCATGTGTATCAAGGTACAGCAAACATTTTTAGTTGTATGCTAACCAGTCAGCAGAAAGACAATACATCAAGTTCAAGTTCAAGTGAGTTTATTGTCATGTGTCCTGTATAGGACAATCAAATTCTTGCTTTGCTTAAGCACACAGAACATAGTAGGCATTTGCTACAGAACAGATCGGTGTGTCCATATACCATGATATAAATATATACACACATGAATAAATAAACTGATAAAGTACAAATAGCAGAAAGTGGTTATTAATCAGAGTTTTGTCCGAGCCAGGTTTAATAGCCTGATGGCTGTGCGAAGTAGCTGTTCCTGAACCTGGACGTTGCAGTCTTCAGGCTCCTGTACCTTCTACCTGAAGGTAGCAGGGAGATGAGTGTGTGGCCAGGATGGTGTGTGGGTCTTTGATGATACTGCCAGTCTTTTTGAGGCAACGACTGCGATAAATCCCCTCGATGGAAGGAAGGTCAGAGCCGATGATGGACTGGCCAGTGTTTACTACTTTTTGTAGTCTTTTCCTCTCCAGGGCGCTCAAGTTGCCGAACCAAGCCACGATGCAACCGGTCAGCATGCTCTCGACTGTGCACCTGTAGAAGTTAGAGAGAGTCTTCCTTGACAAACCGACTCTCCGTAATCTTCTCAGGAAGTAGAGGCGCTGATGAGCTTTTTCGATAATTCTCGGACCAGGAAAGATCTTCAGAGATGTGCACGCCCAGGAATTTGAAGTTCTTGACCCTTTCAACCATCGACCCGTTGATATAAATTGGGCTGCGGGTCCCCATCCTACTCCTTCCAAAGTCCACCATCAGTTCCTTGGTTTTGCTGGCGTTGAGGGCCAGGTTGTTGCGCTGGCACCATATGGACAGTTGCTCGATCTCTCTTCTATATTCTGACTGATCCCCATCAGTGATACATCCCCACAATAGTGGTGTCATCAGCGAACTTGATGATGGAGTTCGCACTGTGGTTGGCTACGCAGTCATGAGTATAGAGTGAGTACAGCAGGGGGCTGAGCACGCAGCCTTGAGGTGCTCCCGTGCTGATTGTTATCGAGGCTGACACATTCCCACCAATGCGTGATTACAATCGATCATTGACAATGTATAGATACATGATAATAGAATAACGTTTATCATCATCATCAGGCATGGTGCCTTACAATGATATATAGGACAGTGATCGCAACTTTGACTGAAGTGTAGATGGCCGTAGGCTCGCTGGAAGCTCTTCTGACCTTTAACACATCTTGTTTTTGGTCCTGCTGGGGGTCCACAACAAATCAGGTGGGGGAAACGGTTTAGTCGCCGACTATCCGACCATGGAGCATGTAGAACATGATTACATGGTACCCATGGCAGGGGGAACTCCCCCCCCCCTCGACCTGACCGAAAGTTTAGTGTAAGGTAAAGCCAGCAAGTCCGATCAACCATAATCCGAGGAAGACAAAATGCTGGAGAAACTCAGCGGGTGAGGCAGCATCTGTGGAGCGAAGGAATAGGTGACGTTTCGGGTCGAGACACTTCTGCGGACACAAAACGTCACCTATTCCTTCGCTCCATAGATGCTGCCTCACCCGCTGAGTTTCTCCAGCATTTTTTGTCTACCTTCGATTTTTCCAGCATCTGCAGTTCTTTCTGAAGGATAATCCGAGGGTCACCAAAGAGGTAGATAGAAGTTCAGCACTGCTTTCTGGTTGTGGTGGGATGATTCAGTTGACTGATAACAGCTGGGAAGAAACTGTCCCCGAATCTGGTGGTGTGCGATTTCATACCAAGCCGATTAGCCTACAAACCTGTACGTCTTTGAAGTGTGGGAGGAAACGGGCTTCCCGGAGAAAACCATTGCAAGTCACTGGGTAAACATACAAACTCCATACAGACAAGCACCCATAGTCAGGATCAAACCCGGGTCTCTGGCGCTGTAAGGCAGCAACTCTACTGCTGCGCCACTGTGCAGCCCTGGTATTTCACTCGTATGAGTGGGCAGCTGTCATGAACCTCGACATACAACAGTATAAAGGGCTGCAACTATTCAGAAATACAAAGAGGCCATTTGATTTCCTTTGAGTGCCAAGAGGATTGGAAAACCACTAGAATAATCACAGCCTTATCTTTACTGGCCTCCCCCTCATTATTCACTCTTTTCCAAAGCTCTGCCCCCTATCCCTCTCCCTTTGCTCCAAACATGCAGGAGTCCTGAATTCGTTGTGGAATGAGGATGTTCTCAAAACTTTGATCGTACGGGTGTAGGCATTTGGGATAGGGTGCTGTCTGTACAGAATAATACGCTGCACATTTCTTCAATCATGTTCCCAAGCCAATTAATCCAACCCATGAAGTATCAAAGTCAGTATTTAACTTGCTCGCAACCAATTACTGCCTGTCTTTAGAGAGTGCATATCTATAATACATGATCTAATTAGGACAAGACAAGATCTGCAAGAAGTGGAGTGGGTGTGAGCAGTCATTTCAAAGAAGACAGCTTGCCCCACTTTCAAAGAGGGAGTTGTCACATCACCACTAATGTGTTTGGAAAGCTACATTGATTCAGGATCAGCTAAATTATATCTGTAACATTAGAATGCCAATCCTGCATTTCCATTCCTTGCATAAGCAATCGTTGTAACTTTTGTGAAGTCATTGCGATGGACATTATTTCAGGTTGAGTCCATGCATCGGGACTGAGAGTTAAGGGGAAAGAGACCCCCCCCATATGGAGGGGAGAGGATGGTGGAGCAGCGGTAGAGTTGCTGCCTCACAGCGCCAGAGACTCGGGTTCGATCTTAACTACGAATGCTGACTGTACGGAAGTTTATACGTTCTCCCCGTGACCGCGTGGGTTTTCTTAGAGATCTTCGGTTTCCTCCCACACTTCAAAGACACTTCCAGGACAAGGGGTCACAGCTTAAGGATAAGGGGGAAATCCTTTAAAACCGAGATGAGAAGAACTTTTTTCACACAGAGAGTGGTGAATCTCTGGAACTCTCTGCCGCAGAGGGTAGTTGAGGCCAGTTCATTGGCTATATTTAAGAGGGAGTTAGATGTGGCCCTTGTGGCTAAGGGGATCAGGGGGTATGGAGAGAAGGCAGGTACGGGATACTGAGTTGGATGATCAGCCATGATCATATTGAATGGCGGTGCAGGCTCGAAGGGCCGAATGGCCTACTCCTGCACCTAATTTCTATGTTTCTATGTTTCTATACAGGTTTGTAGGTTGATCAGCTTGGTATAAATGTAAATTGTCCCCAGTGTGTGTAGGATAGTTTTTAATATGTGGGGATCACTGGTTGATTCTATACACTGGCCATCCTCACTCTGGACTCTCAGGTAGACAAAAGTGCTGGAGAAACTCAGCGGGTGCAGCAGCATCTATGGAGCGAAGGAAATAGGTAAAGTTTCGGGCCGAAACCCTTCTTTAGACTGATGTGGGGGGGGCAGGGAAAAGAAAGGATAAAGGAAGAGGAGGAGCCCGAGGGCTTAGGGAGAGCTGAGAAGGGGAGGAGACAGCAAGGGCTACCGGAAATTGGAGAATTCAATGTTTATGCCGCTAGGGTGCAGGCTGCCCAAGCGGAATATGAGGTGCTGCTCCTCCAATTTCCGGTGGTGCTCACTCTGGCCATGGAGGAGGCCCAGGACAGAGAGAGGTCGGATTCGGGATGGGAGGGGGAGTTGAAATGCTGAGCCACCGGGAGATCGTCCTGATCACGGTCTTCACCTAAAGCATCAATTATCCCTTTGCCCCCACAGATGCTGCTTGGTTGGCCCACTGAATTGCTCCAGCAGTTTGTTATTTGCCCCAGATTCCAGCATATGCAGCCTCTTGTGTCTTCCTATTCTAGTGATTTTACTGAATTATAGCTTTGAATTAATACAGAGAGTAGGGCAGCCTTGCTTTATCTAAGCTCTCCATTGTAAACTCATTGACATACATATTGGACATGAAAATGCAGCTCCCAGAAAAGAACATGAGCTCCCATAGATTTTAGTATCACAGTGTGTTATCACCTTAGACCTGCTTCATGCATCACTTGTGTAGATGCTGCTTGAACCTATAGAGAGTGTTAAACACAGCACAGTCCATCACAGGTTCATCATCTCCTTCCAGATGATCCACCTTCATGGGTGTGTTGCATCGGGAAGGCAGTAAGTTGGCACCGCAGTAGACTTCCTGCCTTACAGCACCAGAGAACCGGGTTCCATCCTGACTACTACAGGTGCTGTCTGTACGGAGTTTGTACGTTCTCCCTGTGACCGCGTGGGTTTTCTCCGGGTGCTCCAGTTTCTTCCCACACTCCGAAGACGTACAGGTTTAGAGGTTAATTGGCTTCAGTTAAAAAAAGTGTAAATTGTCCCTCATGTGTAGGATGGTGTTGGTAGACATAAGGACCTGCGCCCGCACTGCATCTCTAAAGTCTAAAAGCCTAAAGCATGCTGGAAAAGGGTCCCAATCTGAAATGTCGCCTATCCACATTCTTCAGAGATGCTGCCTGACCCATTGAGTTACTCCAGCACCATGTCAAGCATCAAGGATACCTGTTATCCTGGCCATTCCTTTTTATCTTATTTATGGTTAGGAAGAAGATACAGGCCCAGATATCCTGACTTACGCATAGCTTGTCCCCCACGGCAATCAGACTCCTGAACGACCGTCCATTCATATCCCCTTTCCAATGGTGTGGTCACGTACTCTTAATCTTAATTCAACCTCATTCAGTTTACTTTGATTTTGCATTTCGGTATTTTTCTGTGCCATTTCACTTTGTATAGGTGAGTGGTGGAATCTGGAAAGTGGGCGAATTGATGAGAATGTAGGATGCAGGAATTGTTAATGGCTGAATGGGGCTGCGTTGTGAGCTGGCATAGACTCGATGGGCCAAACTGCCCTCCTTTCATCTTTTGAGGAAATATGAAGCTGATTCTCCCATCTTTTGTATTAGAAGAAGCTCCGTATTCCAGGCTCCCCCGAGACTTCTCCCTGTGTCCTGAGTGGTAAATGACACTGGATTGGATAAACATTCCCGGCTCAATCTGGGAACTCGGAGGGGAATGGAACAATTCAATTTTCTGCGTGTGCTTGTGATTTTACAAGACTCTGAACCCCAGAGGGGGAAAAAAAATCCATGTTCTTCATTAAATCTAATTAAAAGTCCAACCCTGTAAAGCTTCATTTACCTCCATGCTGTTATTTCCTGGGAGAAGCAGCAAAAAAACCACTGCAGGTGATTTGGAAAATGAGTGCCAAGAAATGTCTTACTGATTCCTAAGGCAATCAAGGAAAGCTTTGAAGTTTCCTTTGGCTGATATGAACTCAAACCATCAGGGATCTTTCCCATCACACTTGCAAATTATTACTTCTGCAAGCAACTTGTGAGAATCTTTTCAAACAATCAATTCTGGAAGGTAGTAAAGTTAGCCTACAGTACATACTTGACAGCAACTATTTTAATTCTGGTAGACTCCATAGATGTTTGTGTCTCCCATTGCTAATACCTCAAACTGCAGCACATAAACAAAGGTTTCATGTGGGGAAGAGCACAGAGCACAATTTGCAAGATGCAGAACCGTTGAAACAAGGAGAAGGGAGTCTACTAATTATGTGCAATCTGTAACCATGTGCTTTCCCTACAGCTATGAGTATTGCCAAGAAGAATTAGCTTAATTCCAGCCTGTTTTCAACACTAAAATATACCATTTGCACAATTTGCAGAGCTAAAAATAATTTTGATGTCAGGAAAAAAAGGACAATATACAACCAGTACAAAAATACCAAGATCCATATAGGCTAGATACAGTTTGGTCCATGATCCCACCATTATAGACCAAAATGGTACATCAATATATATTTACCTACCTTTAACCTTGCTTAAATCTTCTCTTTGAATTAATATGGGCATTTCATATTGCTTAAATTATTTTTAAGAAGTGATCAAAGACTTTCTCAGGATCCATTCCTGATATGTTTCTTTTAACAGGTACCACAATCTAATAGAAAGCAAGGGTTTGGAGAGGAACTGTGACCAATGTTAATTGGTAAGTGGTGGGCAGATATTGGGTCAGAACATTGTTAGTTTAGTTTAGTTTTGAGTTACAGCGCGGAAACAGGCCCTTCGGCACACTGAGTCCTGGCCGAACAGCGATTCCCGTACATTACCACTATCTTATACACACTAGGAACAATTTACAATTTAACCGATGCCAATCAACCTTTAAACCTTTGGATTGTGGGAGGAAACCGGAGCACCCGGAGAAAACCCACGCAGGTCATAGAGAGAGCGTACACACTCCGTACAGACAGAACCGGTGGTCAGGATCGAACCGGGGTCTCTGGCACTGTAAGGCAGTAACTCTCTCGTTATACTACTCAGCCACCCTCTGCCCCAGCTTTTCTGTGCCAACAGACGGCTGAATATTTCAGTCTGCTATTGTTTTGGGGTTTTTTCTGCATGGATATATTACATTTTTGTGGAAGAGTTTTTGATTTTTAAGGAAAACTTTACGGTTTTGAGAGGAAATTCCAAAAGGACTAGAATGTTGCCTGGGTTTCAACAACTAATTTACAGAGAAAGGTTGAATAAGTTAGGTCTTTATTCTCTGGAGCGCAGAAGGTTAAGGGGGGACTTGATAGAGGTCTTTAAAATGATGAGAGGAATAGACAGAGTTGATGTGGACAAGCTTTTCCCTTTGAGAATAGGGAAGATTCAAACAAGAGGACATGACTTCAGAATTAAGGGACAGAAGTTTAGGGGTAACATGAGGGGGAACTTCTTTACTCAGAGAGTGGTAGCGGTGTGGAATGAGCTTCCAGTGGAAGTGGTGGAGGCAGGTTCGTTGGTATCATTTAAAAATAAATTGGATAGGCATATGGATGAGAAGGGAATAGAGGGTTATGGTATGAGTGCAGGCAGGTGGGACTAAGGGAAAAAAGTTGTTCGGCACAGACTTGTAGGGCCGAGATGGCCTGTTTCCGTGCTGTAATTGTTTTTATGGTTATATGTTATATGGTTATATGGACATAAATGCCTTAATGCCGAATCACCAACATCATGAGGCCAAAATTGTAGGGTTGTCGAAATAAAAGAACATAGAGGTGACAAACCCTTGGAAGAGTTTGTTAACAAAATCTCTTGCATAAAAAACAGTTCCTTCCTTTAAACTCCCCACCCAACTCAATGCCCCAAAATATATTTTAATAAACCACATAATAATGCATAATTATGATTATGACAAAGTTGTGCAAGAACATATTAATTAATTTCAATGTTATTTATGTTACATTAATAAAATACAACATTAACAGTGATGAGAGCATTGGAATATATATCAGCACAACTCAAACGACACATGTTACTTTATGAATCTTATAATGCAAATTCCACTGCCAATCTTATATCATCTAACTTGGTAGAAATATAATCTGGGTCATATATTATTATTCATTTTAAACTCATTTTAAACAAATCCTACATTTAGATCTGCAAAGAAAAGTAATGAGCTCGTTATTTCGGTCTTGATCTGATGAAATCCAGCTTAAGCACTGTCCAAAGCAGAGCTATTAATACTCAGCTAGTTGCTGTGATCATTTAGTTTTACCTATTTGTAACATGGTGTCAGAGGTAACAAATACACTGAACAAAATCAATTGTGAATAAAGACCTTGCCAATTCTATAATTCAGTAGCATAGATCTACCTTGACAGGCATGGCTTAGACCCAGAATGGCTGATGAAAGCGCAACTTTGGGAAGAGTGGAAAATTAGGTAAAGGGCTAGACACAAAATGCTGGAGTAACTCAGCGGGTCAGGCAGAAACTCTGGGGGAAAGGAATAGGTGACGTTTCGAGTCCGAACCCTTCTTAAGATAAGGGGCTTGTGTACAGGAAGGGTACAAAACATACACATTTGGAATACTATTCAATTTATGCTGAGGCCGAATTAAGATAAACTAAGAAACTGAACTGTTGTAGTCATATAAACAAGTGGCTAAAGAGGAGATCCCAGGCTAGGAATCTTGCAGTGAGTAACTCACCTCTAACCTTCCCATAGCCAGTTTTTCTACCATCTATATGGTTCAAGTCATGGCTCAAGTACTCCCTATTTACCTGGATGAGTGTAGCTTCAACAATACTCCAGACGTTCAACTCCATCCAGGACATAGCAGTCATAATGTCATAAGTGATAGGAGCAGAAGTAGATAGAAGTGGCTGCCTCGCCAACAGTCTGTCTGTCCTTTCATTTTATTATTTTTAGTATGTGTTAAAAAGTACAGTATTTTTTAGTCTTCCTTGGTTTGTTTTATGTGGGGGGAGGGGATTGGGGGAAACTTTTTTCAATCTCTTACCTCGACGGAGATGCATTTTTTTCCCATATCGTATCTCCGCATCCACTGCGGCCTTATATCATGGAGTTGGCGGCCTTTCCTGGAGACCGACGGCGCTCCAAACCGTGGGAGTCTGCGGGACTTTAACATCGCAGAGCTTGTGATCCCTTTGCTGGGGATCGAAGCTCCAACCGCGGGGCGTGTGGACCTTAACATCGTGAAGCTCATGGTCTCTGGCAAGAAGAGGACGATCCGGGAGCTCCATGCCACAGAGAGAGTTTCAACCGCCACAACGCAGGAGTTTCGTTCACCCCGATAGGATCTTCGATTGTCAGCTGCGGGGGATTTGATCGCCCCGACTGAAGGTGGTTTGACTGCCCCGACCAGGGAGAACAAGAGGAAGAAGATTGAACTTTATTGCCTTCCATCACAGTGAGGAACATAGAATCCACTGTGATGGATGTTTATGTTAACTTTTAAGTGGTTGTGTGTCTTGTTGCTTGTCACTTAGTATGGCTGTACGGTAACTCAAATTTCACTGTACCTTAATTGGTACGTGACAATAACCTGATCTTGAAACCTTAAATTAGGCCATTCGGCCCATCAAGTCTACTCTGCCATTCAATCATAGCTGATCTGTCTCTGCCTCCTAACCCAATTCTCCTGCCTTCTCCCCATAACCTCTGACACCTGTACTTATCAAAAATCTATCTATCTCTGCCTTAAATATATCCTCTGACTTGGCCTCCACAGCCTTCTGTGGCAAATATTTCCTCATCTCCTTCCTTAAAGAACATCCTTTAATTCTGAGGCTATGACCTCTAGTCCTAGACTCTCCCACTATGATGGGCACTATCATATCTATCTCCACTTGATAGGCACCCTCTACGCCCACAGTGATTCAAGAAGGCAACTCACCACAACCTTCTCAAGGACATTAGTGGTGAACAATTAGATGTTAGCTCAGCCCGTTAACCTCATGTGCCTCGAATGACTATATGATTAATTGAAGATGTCGAACATAGATAGGGTAAATGAACAGTCTTTCATCCAGACAAGAATTAAGAACCGGTGGGCATAGTTTAAGGTGAGGGGGGGAGAAATTCAAGAGGAACATATAACCATATAACCATATAACAATTACAGCACGGAAACAGGCCATCTCGGCCCTTCTAGTCCGTGCCGAACACATATTCTCCCCTAGTCCCATCTACCTGCGCTCAGACCATAACCCTCCATTCCTTTCCATTCCATATAACTATCCAATTTATTTTTAAATGATAAAATCGAACCTGCCTCCACCACCTCCACTGGAAGCTCATTCCACACAGCCGCCACTCTCTGAGTAAAGAAGTTCCCCCTCATGTTACCCTTAAACGTCTGTCCCTTAATTCTCAAGTCATGTCCTCTTGTTTGAATCTTCCCTACTCTCAGTGGGAAAAGCTTATCTACCATAGAATTATAGTAGAATTATATCTACCATAAATTCAAATCCACACATGCACTGACTACACTGCCCAACAGGACTTCCATCTGTATATATGTATGTAGCGCCGTAGAATTTGTGCACCTATTCCCCCCCCCCCCATCTCCCTTCTGTTTTGTTTTTCTGTTTCTTTTTTTTTTTGTAAAATTGTATGTATGCACTGAGTACGAGCAGCTTTCAGTTTCACTGTACATGTATAGTGACAATAAATGGCATATCTATATCTATCCACATCAACTCTGTCTATCCCTCTCATCATTTTAAAGACCTCTATCAAGTCCCCCCTTAACCTTCTGCGCTCCAAAGAATAAAGACCTAACTTGTTCAACCTTTCTCTGTAACTTAGTTGCTGAAACCCAGGCAACATTCTAGTAAATCTCTTCTGTACTCTCTCTATTTTGTTGACATCCTTCCTATAATTAGGCGACCAAAATTGTACACCATACTCCAGAATTGGCCTCACCAATGCCTTGTACAATTTTAACATTACATCCCAACTTCTTTACTCAATGCTCTGATTTATAAAGGCCAGCACACCAAAAGCTTTCTTTACCACCCTATCTACATGAGATTCCACTTTCAGGGAACTGTGCACAGTTATTCCCAGATCATGCGGGGCAACTTTTTTTACACAAATGGTGGTAGGTGCATTGAACGAGCTGCTGGAGGGGATAGTTGAGGCAGGTACTATCATAATGTTTAAGAGATATTTAGACAGGATATGGATATGATAGGTTTAGAGAGATATGGGCCAAATGCAGGCAAGTGGGACTAGTGTAGCTGTCGTATGTTAGTTGGTGTGAGTAAGTTGGGCTGATATGCTTGTTTCCATGCTGTGTGACTCTATTAGGAGGAGAGTACAGAAATGTCCACACAACTCTTGCAAATGTCAATGGAAGCATCTGTTAAAAAGAAGATAAGCAGGAATTTCCTTATCTGGTGGTGACAAAAGAGACGGACAAAATAAATGATTCAAAGACGCCTTGAAAGCCAGCGTGAAGAAATGTGAAATCGACATCAACCATTGGGAAACCAATACCAAGGACAAGAAACTCTGGCAAACCATCATCCATGAAGGAACGGCAACCTTCAAAGCCAACAGATGCACAGAATTAGAAGAAAAGAGAAGGAAACAGAAAGAGAAGCAGCAACAACCAAAGCCCGATCTGCCATCTGGAATTACCTATCCTGAAGGCCGAAGAACTTTCAAAGCCAGGATTGGGCTCATCAGCCACCTGAGTGTCCATAAAAGCAGCAGAACGTGGACCATAAGCCTCGACCTCAAGGGATAGCCACGACGGCAAATCTGTGGAATTAATTGCCACTGATGACTGTGGAGGCCAAGTCAATGGGTATATTTAAGGTGGAGATTGATGAGTGTCAGGGGTTATGGGGAGAAGACAGGGGAATGGGGCTGAGGAAAAGATAGATCAGCCATGATTGAATGGCAGAGCTGTTCTGATGGACCGAATAGCCTAATTCTGCTCCTATAACCTATGAACTTATGAACATCTGAACTTTATCGTATTGTTGTTACTGTAGACTGTGGTGTCTTGGATAAGTTCAGTGAAGGGCAGATGAAATAGAGAAAGAAGCATTTTAAATCTTGTATTTGATTTACACAAGGCACAGGTAGAATCACCTCTGTCCTCAATGAAATGTTCATCTGGAAAAATAATTTTCACTTTACAAACTGTGAAGAGGTCAGCTTTTCTAACAATCATTTCACAAGGCTGGAAATTTGCCACCATAGACTTGGCTTCTGTTGAACATTGATTTTCTGGTGTGTAGAATCTCAGTCACATTACTAGCCCATGAAGTACAAAGTGGAAGAATGATTATCTTAACTCTGTTGTAAATATGAAAACTAAATGGCCTGTTGAAAGCATCAATTACAGGTCAGGGGCAGATTTCAGATTTGGTGATTTCTTGCAGTTAATCCAATGTTATATATCGCTAGCCAACTCACAGTGTTTGCTGCTCCACATGGTCTCATGTTGTCATGGTCGTAGAGTTATACAGCATGGAAACAGGCCCTTTGGCCCAACCCATCCATGCCGGCCAAGTTGCTTAACCAAGCTAGTGCTACTTGTCTGTGCCTTTCCAGTGTCTCTTGAAATACAGAATTAAGGGGTATGAGGAGAAGGCAGGAACGGGGTACTGATTTTGGATGATCAGCCACGATCATATTGAACTGGCTCGAAGGGCCGAATGGCCTACACCTGCACCTATTTTCTATATTTCTGTGAAACGGCTCCTCTCTAAGTATCTGTCCAAGTGTCTTTTAAATGCTATTATAGTAATGGCCTCCATCACTTCCTCCTGGCAGTTCATTCCATACACACACCACCTTCCTTAAGCCCTTTAGTTACAGATTCCCCAACCTCGGTGAAAAGAAAATGCCTAGACCTTAAACGTGGAAAGAATCAGATTTTCCCTGTTGGACAAACAGGAATTATTCGTTGGAATATGGTCTCCTTTTATTGATTACTTAAAGGGTCAGAATAGTTCAGCACAGGAACCTGACTAGCACTCGGGCTAAAGAATGGATGAAATGCTATACTCTGAAATGTACGAACATATCTCGAACGAAGTTTTTTATTTAAATAAATTTTTCCATTCATCTTTAACTATCTTTTTTTTTTTTTTTTTTTTTTTTTTTTTTTTTTTTTTTTTTCTTTCTTTTCTTTTCTTTCTTTACTTCATCTATCTCTTTAGTTCTATCTATTTTTTTAAAAAAAGGAAGAAAAAGGCAAAAGGTATTGGAGACAATGTAATAATAACTGACAATATTATCAATTTAAAAATGTAAGACAGTAATGATGTAATAGGTTATGTACCTATCTCCAATAAAAAATATTTTCAAAAAAAAAAAAAAAAGAAAAGAAAAGGCCTAAGCACTGTGTCTATTCTTCTAATCCACACCCCTCATGATTTGAGATATAAAGTGCAGCTCCCTCAAACCCCATCAACGTAGGTCTCTCGCTGTCTGGTGCTGCCTGTATGGAGAATGCATGTTCTCCCCATGACCACACGTGTTTCTTCTTGGGAGCTCTATTTTCCTCCCATGTCCTAAAGCTTTGCTGGTTGTTTTCTTCAAGAGTCAAGAGTGTTTAGAACAATGAAATTCTTACTTGCTGCAGCACAACAGAATATGTAAACATAGAAACATAGAAAATAGGTGCAGGAGTAGAGGCCATTCGGCCCTTCGAGCCTGCACCGCCATTCAATATTATCATGGCTGATCATCCAACTCAGTATCCCGTACCTGCATTCTCTCCATGCCCTCTGATCCCTTTAGCCACAAGGGCCACATCTAACTTCCTCTTAAATATAGCCAATGAACTGGCCTCAACTACCTTCTGTTGCACAGAATTTCACAGATTCACCACTCCCTGTGTGAAAAATGTTTTTCTCATCTCGGTCCTAAAAGATTTCCCCCTTATCGTTAAACTGTGACCCCTTTTTCTGGACTTCCCCAACATCGGGAACAATCTTCCTGCATCTAACCTGTCTGACCCCTTAAGAATTTTGTAAGTTTCTATAAGATCCCCCCTCAATCTTCCAAATTCTAGCGAGTACATGGTACTCTGTAAACAATATGATAAACAAGGGAGAAAAAAAGTTCAGTGTGTATATATACACACACATTCATATGGATACACACACACAGCTGCATAATCAAGGACGAGTCACAAACTGGCCACTCCCTCTTCTCCCCTCTCCCATCAGGCATTAGGTATAGAAGTGTGTAAACACACACCACCAGATTCAAGGACAGTTTATTCCCAGCTGTTATCAGGCAACTGAATCATCCTACCACAACCAGAGAGCAGTCCTGAACTACTATCTTCCTCTTTCGTAATCCTTGGACTATCCTTGATCGGACTTTGCTGGCTTTGCCTTGCACTAAATATTATTCGCTGATCATGTATCTATACACTGTAAATCGATCGATTGTAATCATGTACTGTCTTTCCGCTGACTGGTTAGCACGCGATAAAAGCTTTTCACTTCACCTCGGTACACGTGACAATAAACTAAACTGAACTATGAACTACGAACTACGAACTGCCTTGGTTGCACCAGGGACTTTGGGCTTTTATTTTGCACTGATATTGGGGGTTTATCTACTTGAGAGCAGCAGAAGTAAAGGTTTGGCACTCTTATCAGCCTGTGTTATGCTCACACTTAACTCTGCTGCTTTGCGTTTGCTAAGTTTTCTCATGCATCCAGTTGTAGATATGTATCATCAACTTAATCTAACAGGTTCATTAAGTAGAACTAGATTCAGAACCCAAAATTACGATAGACACAAAATGCCGGGGTAACTCAGTGGGACAGGCAGCATCTCTGGAGCGAAGGAACGGGTGATGTTTCGCGTCGAGAAGCTCCGTCAGGCTTAAGTTCAAAGTTCAAAGTTCAAAGTAAACTTCAGATTCAGAATCAATTTTAATTGTCATTGTCAGTGTACAGTACAGAGACAACGAAATGCATTTAGCATCTCCCTGGAAGAGCGACATAGCAAATGATTAGAATAAATAATAATAAGTGTCCGGGGGGGGGTGGTGATTGGCAGTCACCGAGGTACGTTGTTGAGTAGAGTGACAGCTGCCGGGCAGAAGCTGTTCCTCGACCTGCTGGTTCAGCAACGGAGAGACCTGTAGCGCCTCCCGGATGGTAGGAGGTTAAACAGTCCATGGTTGGGGTGAGAGCAGTCCTTGGTGATGCTGAGCGCCCTCCGCAGACAACGCTTGCTTTGGACAGACTCAATGGAGGGGAGCGAGGAACTGGTGATGCGTTGGGCAATTTTCACCACCCTCTGCAATGCCTTCCGGTCGGAGACAGAGCAGTTGCCATACCATACTGTGATGCAGTTGGTAAAGATGCTCTCGATGGTGCAGTTGGTGACTTTATTGTCAATTCAAATAAATTGGATTGAAATTGCGTTTCCCCATACTCCAAATGTGCAAGTAATATTTATAACACAGACAGACTTTATACCAATAAGATAGACATATACATTATTTAAAATATTCACAGTGTGCCAGAATGTAGTAAAATTTTGAGGTATGTTATTAAGGTGCAATGATAAAGGTGCAATATAGAAAAGTGCAAATAGCATACTGCAGACATTGAGTTAAAGTTAAATGTTCATGGCATTTTCTTGAGTGTGTTGAGTAGTCTGATGGCCTGAGGTAAAAAGCTGTTTTTTTTTTTAATCTGGTGGTTTTGCTCCGCATGCTGCGGTAGCGCTTGCCAGATGGTAGGAGGGTGAACAGTTTGTGTGCTGGGTGGGTGGTGTCTTTGATGATATTGTTTGCTCTCTTGCGACAGCGAGATGTGTATAAGTACTGGATTGCAGGTTGGGGTGATCTGGTGATCTTCTCCGCTGTCCTCACCACTCTCTGTAGTGCCTTCTGGTCAGCAGCAGAGCAACTGCCATACCAGACTGAGAGACTGCTGGTAAGAATGCTCTCAATGGCACCCCGGTAAAAAGTGGTGAGGGCAGAAGGGGGGAGGTCAGCTCTCCTCATCCGTCGAAGGAAGTGGAGGCGTTGCTGTGCTTTCTTGACTAGGGAGATGGTATTGGTGGACCATGTCTGGTCATCTGTGATGTGCACTCCCAGGAACTTGGTGCTTTTCACAGACTCCACTGCACTGCCATTGATGGTGAGGGGGGTGTGTAAGATACTGGTTGGAGATTGGTTAGAGCTCCTGAATGGCACAAATGTTACTTGACCTCAGTGTGCAGGTGAATGCTACAATCTGAGGAAAGTTGAATGTGGAGAGAGAAAAAACTGGATAATGTAGGATCAGTTTAAATTGGTGATTGATGATCAGCGTAGACGTGGTGGATCAGGCTATGTGATTCCATGACCCTGTCCTGGGATAGTTGAACTAATCGAGATTGAGCTGTGTACCGGCATAAAATGTTTCATTAATCACAAAGAGAACTGAACTCTGCAGTCGTCAACACAAAACGAGGCATATGATTTTAAGACCAAGGTCATTGATTGATCTGACCTGACAGTACAGATTGTGGACGTAATGGATCTGGATACCAATGCACAAAAACTTCTAAAGCAATCTAATCTCAATTGCTTCCTAAATTCCTATAGCTGCACAAATGGCTGCCTGCTGAGATCCTCTCGTTTTCCTCATCCTCTCTCTGCAAGCATTTTCTCCTCCTCTTGTAGCCAATTTTCCTTCTCCCAACCATGCTCAATGTTCAGACAAAGGCTGCCAGAAGTCTTAGAGAAACTATTCTGTCTTAAAATCAGCTAAGTACATCCGCTGCTGTAAAATATTAAAAATTGTTTAACTGCAAAGCTACTGGATATAAACTGCCGACTAACTTCAACGGTTCAATAGTGCTTTTATCACTACATGTGCGAAATGCAGATGCACAGTTAAATTATTTTATTACGAACAGTCCAGTAGAGTATTGCCATACTGAAGCACATCCCCGATTAGCAAAGTGTACAGATATAGTCTACAGATGCCGCATGCAAGAGGTGCCATTTCTAAAGTCCAGTCCAAGCTCTAGTTGTTACAAGCAGAGCCCATTCCAGGCATGCCCCAGACTGTGTGCACGTGGTTAATATTGTGGTAACCTGCATGTATGGGAGTAACTAGAATCCTCTTGGCATGGCAACAATGAGTACATTTAATGTCAGTGGCATGGCTTTTGATGTAGTTTAAGCTATAAATTAACATCCTATATTGGGGAAAGGTTAATGTAATGGCAACAGCAGGAACTTGCAAAGGCTGATGGTTGAGACTATATTCAGGTAAATGGGCATCTGACAAGTGAGAGGCTTTTAACAGTTAGATAGGGAGAGGTCCAGAACAGCATGTTCCCATTAGACTGAAAGGCAAGAATGGTGGGAGTATGGAACCCTGGTGCATGAGGGATGCTGAGACTCTTGTTAGGAAAAGGAAGGAGTCATATGCCAGGTTTAGGCAGCGGGCAAGCAAATCTAGTGAGGAATATGAAGGGTGTAGGGGTAAAAGGGAAACCAGGAGGGCAAAATGAGGACATGAGATAGTTTTGGCAGATAAGGTAAAGGAAAATCCAAAGACATTTTAAGAACAAAGGGGTAACTCAAGAGAGAATAAGGCCCTTTAAGGATCAATTTAATTGTCCATATGTGGAGTCACAGGAGATAGGTGAGGTCTTAAATTACATTTCTTATCTGCATTTACTGAGGAGAAAATCATGGCAGCTAGAGAATTTAGGGAAGAGATTAGTGATGTCTTGAAAGAAATCAACGTTACGAAAGAGTCGGTTGTGGCAGTCTGAAAGCACATCAGGGTGGATAAATCTTTCGGGCCTGACCATGTGTATCTTGTGATATTGTGTGGAGGTTGGGAAGAAATTTCAGTTGATGTGGCAGAGTGTATCATTGTTCATCACGGGAGAGGTGGCTAATGTTGTACCTTTGTTTAAGGAGTCTAAAGACAAGCTAGGAAACTCCAAAATTCTGGAGCAACTCAGCAGATCAGGCAGCATCCTTGAAAAACGTGGATAGATTTTACCATGGTAAATGGTAGGGAATTGAAGAATGCAGTTGAACAGAGGGATCTGAGAATATCTGTGCACAGTTCCCTGAAAGTGGAATCTCATGTAGATAGGGTGGTAAAGAAAGCTTTTGGTGTGCTAGCCTTTATAAATCAGAGCATTGAGTATAGAAGTTGGGATGTAATATTAAAATTGTACAAGGCATTGGTGAGGCCAATTCTGGAGTATGAGGTATAATTTTGATCGCCTAATTATAGGAAGGATTTCAACAAAATAGAGAGAGTACAGAGGAGATTTATTAGAATGTTGCCTGGGTTTCAACAACTAAGTTACAGAGAAAGGTTGAACAAGTTAGGGCTTTATTCTTTGAGCGCGCAGAAGGTTAAGGGGGGACTTGATAGAGGTCTTTAAAATGATGAGAGGGATAGACAGAGTTGATGTGGACAAGCTTTTCCCTTTGAGAATAGGGAAGATTCAAACAAGAGGACATGACTTCAGAATTAAGGGACAGAAGTTTAGGGGTAACATGAGGGGGAACTTCTTTACTCAGAGAGTGGTGGCTGTGTAGAATGAGCTTCCAGTGGAAGTGGTGGAGGCAGGTTCGTTGGTATCATTTAAAAATATATTGGACAGGCATATGGATGAGAAGGGAATGGAGGGTTATGGAATGAGTGCAGGCAGGTGGGACTAAGGGAAAAAAGTTGTTCGGCACGGACTTGTAGGGCCGAGATGGCCTGTTTCCGTGCTGTAATTGTTATATGGTTATATGGGTAGATGACTTTTCAGGTCAGGACCCTTTTTCAGAATGGTCATCCCTCAGTAAAGGCCTTACCTTGGTACACCTGCATCCACGCCTCAACGAGTTCTGAGCCTGTCATGATGTTGGGTTCTTCTTCTGTCACCTCTGCCTCCAGGCCCTTTTCTCTGGCAAAGAGTCCTCACTTCCCAGCGGTGACCCCTTCTCCAGCTCCAACGTACCTCCTCCACATGGACTCCAAGTGCCAGCCTTCTACCCTCTCTGGGATTTTTTTTATTTCCACCAGGCAGCACAACACCAACTCTCTTGACGTCTCCACTCTTCTTACGCATTGCAATCTCATCCCTTCTGAATGCACAGCCCTCCGCTCGATGTAAAATCAATATTAAACATGAAAGTATTGTCTGCAGTGCAGTTTTGTAGCCTTAATTGTCACTTTCAAATTTCAAAATGTAGCGATTAATAGCATGCATCTCATTTATAATCAAAATTAATTTCAAGAGTTCAAACAAACTCAATAATTAGAGAGTTAATCAAGGTAACTGTGACGTTAAAATATTCATTTTTTTAATAACAATTTTAACTGTTACTTTACAGAAACAGTGTTAGAAATGTTTTGGAAGAGAATTTTCACCCAGCATTATTTGGTTGTATATTGGGATTCTCTAATGATTTCCTTTCAACTATGAATATGATTAAAAAAAAAACAATGAGCATTGTCTTTGCCTTGTCACCAGGTACCTAGAACAGAGAACAGTACTGCACAGGAACAGGCCCTTCAGCTCACAATGTCCTCTCCAACCAGTGATCCCCACACACTTACACTGTCCTGCACTCATTAGGGACACTTTACAATTATACCAAGCCAATTAACCTACAAACCTGTATGTCTTTGGAGTGTGGGAAGAAACCGGAGCACCCGGAGAAAACCCACGCAGGTCATGGGGAGAACGTACAAACTCCCCATACAAACAGACAGCCCCATCCTCAGGATCAAATCTGGGTCTCTGGTGCTGTAAGGCAGCAACTCTACCGCTGGGCCACCGTGCCACTACCTAAATATGATCCATATCCCTCTTGCCTGCCCAGCTAAGACCAGAATGTTTGAATTAAATGTTCTCTGAGCTGTAATCATGAAGTCAGTAAAAACGTTCTCTTTTTATCTCTTTGAATATGTCCTAGGCAATCACCTCAGACTAGGAACATATATAATCAAATTATGACACGTGAACGATTTGATTTTACTAACTAACTCACCTAATTAAATTATCAATCTTAGTGAAGAACATTAGTTCCGATTAAATAATTTTTCAAATGAACAAATATCATTGTCTGCATTCTGCTTCACTCAAATTGAACCATCTCCTTTTCAAATCCAGTTCATTTACAACTGTTTACACTGTAGCTCATTAAGGTGGTGTCGTGCTTTTGGCGAAGTGGAGGAGAAATTACACGGAAAATGCGTTGAGGCTAGAATAGATCAGCCACGATCATGTTCAATAGTCACAGAATCTCTGTATTATTTTTCCACAGCAGAGAGACTTGAGAGGTTGACTAGCCTATTCCTGTTCTGATGTTCTTGTGTTCTGTTAATCTTCATCACTGATTCATAGTTAGAAGTTAACAGTTATGGACAAATTGTAACCAATAATTCAACCTTTTACACTGCCATTGACATTATGATTGGTTTTAAACAGCAGGATTCAATTAAGTGAGAGAAGTTAAGAACTATGGTGCAGAATAATTAGAATTGGGTGACATTCTTAATGACCATTTGCTCTTCACCAACCTAATACCAGGAAAGAGCAGGACACGTAACGAGCAATGGAGGTGTAACCGGATTGGATTGGGTTGTGCAAAAACTAGAACAGAAACCCTGGAAATATTAAGCAGGTCAAGAATCAACTGCGGAAAGAGAAATGGTTGATCTGCCATGTTGAGGAATCTTTGTCTTTTCTTTCAACTGATGATGACTGACTCATTGAATGTGTCTAGCATTTTCTCCGTTTGTTTCAAATTTCTGGTTTTCTTTGAAACTGGGAATCTGAGACAAATGTTATTATTGTTTCTGCAAAACTATATTGGGTTTTCCTATTCATTGAACTCAGTTATTATTTGTTTATTATTAAATTTATTGAGTACTATGTTTAGAACATAAAGCATAAAACATAGAACAGTACAGCTGACTATTGTGCTTAGCTGAACTGATCTCAACTACCTGCACATGACCCATATCCCTCTATTCCCTGCACTTCCTTGTGCCTATCCAAAAGCTTCTTAAACAGCACTATCGTATCCGGCTCCATCACCACCCCTAGCAATGCGTTCCAGGTCTGCATCACCCTCCGGGTAAAAAAACTTGTCACCCACATCTCCATTAGACTTTCCCCCTCTCATCTTATAGTTTCAGGACCGGACATGGCCCCTGCTTGGCCAGCCTTGACAAATGGGGCAGCAGTCCAACCCCACGGTGTGCTTGTGGAGAACAACAAACAATGCAACACAACATTGAAGCATGCCCTCAACAAAGACTCAAAGGAGGACTTGTCACCCTTCATACAGCAGATCAAGAGGCAACTGCTTGGCTAAAGGACTTTGCATTCGCTAAATAAAATCTTATAGTTATGCCCTCTTTTGGACCATTCCACCCTGGAAAAAAAGGTTTTGACTATCTACCTTATCTGCATCATTACAAACCTGTTGTTTTGCTGCAAGTAAGAATTTCATTGCTCCATTGGTACATACGACAATAAAACACTCTTGACTTGACAAATCTGCAGATTTTTAAAAATGTTTTTCACTTAGAATTGGTCGTGAAATAATTCTGCAGTTTACTAGAATGGTCTGACCCCTTGCATTTATACATGTCCTCAAAAAGGTAAGATGCAGTCACATTCAAATATGTCTGTAAGAAACAAACCTTCATTGAATTTTCTGATCTTATCGCAAATTTGAGTACTTGCTAATTTACTTTGGCTATTTATTTTCCCTGAAAATAAGCCGCCGGCAGATTAATAACCCCGTAATAAAAATGTGAAGAAGGATCCCAACCCAAAATGTCACCCATCCTCTCCCCCAGCAGATGCTGCCTGAGCAATTGAATTACTCCAGCACTTTGTGTTTTGCTCAAGATTCCAGCCCCTGCAGTTCCTTGTGTCTATCTTCATGGCATAATCTTAGGAAACATAAACTCATGCTACAGTGGTGGAATTGAGTTTTTCAACTTTATGAAGCAGAGGAAGGACATTATTGCCATAGAGGGAGTGCAGAGAAGGTTCACCAGACTGATTCCTGGGATGTCAGGACTGTCTTATGAAGAAAGACTGGATAGATTCGGTTTATACTCTCTAGAATTTAGGAGATTAAGAGGGGATCTTATAGAAACTTACAAAATTCATAAGGGGTTGGACAGGCTAGATGCAGGAAGATTGCTCCTGATGTTGGGGAAGTCCAGGACAAGGGGTCACAGCTAAAGGATAAGAGGGAAATCCTTTAAAACCGAGATGAGAAGAACTTTTTTCACACAGAGAGTGGTGAATCTCTGGAACTCTCAGACGCAGAGGGTAGTCGAGGCCAGTTCATTGGCTATATTTAAGAGGGAGTTAGATGTGGCCCTTGTGGCTAAGGGGATCAGAGGGTTGGAGAGAAGGCAGGTACGGGATACTGAGTTGGATGATCAGCCATGATCATATTGAATGGCGGTGCAGGCTCGAAGGGCCGAATGGCCTACTCCTGCACCTAATTTCTATGTTTCTATGAGAGAGAGATAGTTGAAGAGATAGATAGATAATCTCTCTGCTTCATAGTTATGAAGCTGAGAGATTAGAGAGAGACAGAGAGCGAGCATAGTTACAGGCCTTGCGGCCCACCGAGCCTGCATTCACCATCGAGCACCCATTTTACACTAATCTTACCTTAATCTATTTTATTCTCCCCAGATCCCCATCAATTCACCCCAGATTCTACCATTCACCTACACACTAGATCAAAAATGTAAACTCTGACAAATTTGATATGAGGTAGCAAACCAGAGCACCCGTAGGAAACCCACGCAGTCACGAGGAGAACCTGCAAACCCACACATACAGCTCTGGAGGGCAGGATTGTAATAAGGTCACTTGTGTTGTGCGGCAGCTGCTCGCATAGCTGTGTCACTGTTATTGCAGAGTACAAGAAAAACACAGCTTACTGTATTCTGAAATCTATCCTGAGTTCTAATTGTATCATGTAGTGTTTGTGTAGTGGAGTTTGCGGTTAGGTCAATGCACCTATGTACCTGGCTTGTCTTGCCAATGTGGATAGAGGCACAGAGTCTCTTGCCGAGACTAGGGGAATCGAAAACTAGAGGGCAGAGGTTTAAGTGAGGGAGGAAAGATTTAATAGGAACCTGGGGGGTAACTTTTTCACCCAAAGGTAGTGAGCGTAAGGAATGAGCTGCCAGAGGAAGTAGTTGAGAAACATTATAACAACATTCAAGAAACATTTGGACAGGTACATGGATAGGACAGGTTTGCAGCTCAATCGAGTGCGGGGAAGTGGAGAACTATTTCTAGTTCTTTGTTGGGATTTGATGGCATGTCCCATCTACACTAGTCCCACCTGCCTTTGTTTGGGCCATATCATTCTAAACCTGCCCCAACCATGTACCTGGATAATTGTTTTTCAAACAATGCAATAGTCCCTGCCTCAAATACCTCCTACAGCAGCTCGTTCCATATACCCAGCAACCTTTATGTGAAAATATACCCCTCAGATTCCTATTAAATCTTTCCCCCTTCACCTTATACCTATGTCCTCTGGTTCTCGATTCCTCTACTCTGGGCAGGAGGCTCTGCCTACCCGATCTATTCCTCTCATGATTTTATACACCTCTATAAGATCACCCCTCATCCTCCTGCACTCCAATGAATAGAGTCTAAGCCTGCTCAAACTCTCGCTGTAGCCCAGATCCTCGAGAACTGGTAACATCCTCGTAAATCTTCTCAGTACCCTTTCCAACTTGACACCATTGTTCCTGTAACGTGGTGCCCAGAACTGAACACTCTAAATGTGGCCTCACCAATGTTTTATATAACTGCAACATGGCCTCACGACTTCTATACTCAATACTCTGACTGATGAAAACCAATGTGCTAAAATCCTTTTTGACGACCTTATCTACCTTCAAGGAACTACGTACCTAGATCACTCTGCTCTACAACACTCCCCAGAACCCTACCATTCACTGTGTAGGTCCTGCCCATGCTAGACTTTCCAAAATGTATTTCTCTGTTTTAAATTCCATCAACCATTCCTCAGCTCAGCTGGCTAACCGCTCAAGATCCTGCTCCAATTTTTGGCATCCATCTTCACTATCTGCAATATCAACTGCAAATTTGCTAATCTTGCCATGTATGTTCTCATCCAATGCCATGTACTTTCTAATCCAAAAGTTGCTAACTTTTAAAATGAAATGAAATCAAATAAGGGAAATTTTCAATAAGATCTAATAGCATCACTAATGCATTACTTGGGTTATTTCATTGGTCTCTCCTACAATTTCACTTTCAGCTGAATTACTCTCGTATAATTGTAAGAAGCCTCTGATGGATACAAAATAAATTTGATTCAGTGCCGGTGTGATTGTTACACCTCATTCTATATTTATAAACTCTTACTTTTAAGAACTTGATTAAAAAACACACTGCATGTCTCTCTAAAGGCAACCGCTGGTTTTCAATAGTTTCCCAAGACTTTATAATTTTAATAATCAGCCGTGGAGAAATTAAAATTTCATAAAACTGTTAATCTCTGCGATTAAAATCCATTATTCAGAGTTACCAACTAGAAGTGTAGTGAACGCAGCAAAACCAGGAATAACATTAAATGTTGAACATATCCTGCCTCCTGGTTCAAAAGTAAATCAGTGATGGAAAAAGTCATGGCAATAAAAAGTTATTAATCTCAGATGTCAACTCAGTTTCTCTTCGCACAAATGCTGCCTTGCCCTGCTGAATATCTCCAGCAGATTCCACCTTAACATGCATCCTTACACCAACGTCATTGGGAGAAGAATTGCAAACAATTGAAAGGTGCATTGGGCCTTTGTGTGAGAAATATCTTCACGTAAAACCTGAATACATATTTGAGTGGGAAGAGCTTTAATACACATCCACGGACTCTGAGATTGTAAGGTAGCTGAAAGATTGATGAAAGATAGTCTTCTATAGGTTTCAAAATTGTGTGATTGAATTAGTTTAATTTTACTTATCTTTATCAGTTATCTGATGCCAAGTGTGTGCCACTCAGGAAAAAAGGGGTCCTCTTTGAGACTTCTTTTGATTGTTCAATTGCCAAAATGGGCTGAACTAGAACGGCATCAATTGGGACATTTATTAGAAAGCAAATTGAATGTCACGGACTGAAATCTGATATAATGCTATCTTTAGTGATCTAATCAAAGGTTACCTCAACTAATTCAATGTAATATCTATATATGCACATTGTGCTTATCACTTTATTATACCAGAGACCACATTATTTTGACTATATTACTAAAAGTAAGATCTTGACCACTTCCTGTCTTTCTGTTTCATGATTTTAGTAAAAACGCTGCCACTTACGGCTGTGATTTCTGGCCAGCTTACTCAGAGTCCCGCTCCGCTGCGCTGGACAAGAGGATTTTCCCCATCAATGAAACATAAAAGAGTTATTAATGTTTTAAAAATGTTGACATTCTTTCTGCTGACCCTGCTGGTGGAAGGAGGAGGGACTATAAAACCCGGAAGTGTTGTGGCTCAGTCAGTCTCTGCAAGATGGGGGAAGTGAGAGGGTCACGTCTCTCAGTCTGAGCTGTGAATAACACTGAACACATGTCTACTAAACTGTGAGTGTGGTTGTACTGACCTTGGGTGCCCTTAATGTGGTTTGAAATGAAAATGTGGTTGGTTTGAAGTAAAAACACTGCAAATGGTTGGTTGGGGTTTGGCTTGAAGTAAAAGCACTGCAAATGGTTGGTTGGGGGTTTGGGTTGAAGTAAAAGTACTGCAAATGGTTGTTTGGGGGTTTGGGTTGAAGTAAAAGCACTGCAAATGGTTGGTTGTCTAAACTTGACAACTTCCTATTTGCACTGTCTATTGATTTTAGATAAAATGCTACAACTTACAGCTGTGATTTTTGGCCATCTTACTCAGTCCCCCTCCGCTCATCAGGTGCAGAGGATTCTTCCCATTAATGAAAAATGAAAGTGTTATTAGTGTTTAAAAAATGTTAAGAACCTCTCTCCTGTTAATCACGCCATGAAGCCCACACCTTTTCTGGTTAGAGGGGGGAGGGATTATAAAACCTGGAAGTGTGGGTGTGGCTCAGGTGTGGGTGTGAGGTGGAATATTGCGTTGGGGGACCAGCCCTCCCATGTGAACATGGGACCCAACGGGTCCCACTTAGTCTAGTTGATAATATGATTTTCAACTACTGGAATTCCAAGCCTGTGTGCCAACATTATGGATCCTGCTCTCAACATGCATCATCACACTCAATAAAGTTAAGCAATTAATTTCTTATGCACTAGAAATAGCTCTTTCTAAGTAAGGATCTGCACAGTTGTACAGTTGTGATCTGAGAAAACAGATTAGACCCCACGTGACTGCTTTGAGTCGGGTGGACTAGCCCATATTGAAGAGCTATGTGGCCAATCTAAATGCCACTGGTGTTACAGACTTCACCAGTAAGAGCGTTGGATACTGTGTATGAAACAAATCAGTCCTAGTGGTCTCCAAACAGAAACCATGGATGAACCATGAGGTCCACTCCCAAGTGAAGTCCAAGTCTATGGCATTGAAGTTTAATGATCCCAACCAGTCCAGGAAATTTAGGTACAAAAAAGGTATTTTTGCGTAATTGGGTATTTTTAAGGAGGACATTGACAGATTCTTAATCAATAAGGGTATCATGAGTTATGGGGAGAAGGCAGGAGAACGGGGTTGAGAGGGAAAGATAGATCAGCCATGATTGAATGGTGGAGAAGACTCAAAGTGCCAAATGACCTACTTCTGCTCCAATGACATGACATTATGAAATTATAAACCCATTAGAGACACCAAGAGACAATTCCAGGCCAAGCTGGAGTCCCAGAATCATCCCATTATGATTTTGGGTAATAAAGCAAATTTGGCCGGTATCGCTGGTAAAAATGCATCACTCCATTATATGCTCAAAATGTTCATAAGTTCATGTGTCGACTGGGCTTGTATTCACTGGAATTTACAACGATGATAGGGGATCTTATAGAAACATATAAAAGTCTTAACGGATTGGACAAGCTAGATGCAGGAAAAATGTTCCGATGTTGGGGGAGTCCAGAACCAGGGGTCATAGATTTGAATAAAGGGTAGGCCATTTGGAACCGAGATGAGAAAAAACTTCTTCACCCAGAGAGTTGGGAATCTGTAGAATTCTCTGCCATACAAAGCAATGGAGGACAATTCACTGGATGTTTTCAAGAGAGGGTTAGATTTAGCTCTTAGGGCTAAGGGATATGGAGAAAATGCAAGAACGGGGTATTGATTTTAGATGATCAGCCATGATCATATTGAATGGCGGTGCTGGATCGAATGGCTGGTGCTGGTCCTCCTGCGTCTATTTTTCTATGTTTCTATGCTTCTATACGTTTAGAAATGATCGGAGCAGAATTCGTCCATTTAGCCCACCAAGTCTACTCCGCCATTCAAACATGATTGATTTATCTTTCCCTCTTAACCCCATTCTCCTGCGTCTCCCCATAGCCCATGACACCCATACTAATCAAGAATCAATGTATCTCTGCCTTAATATCTATTGATTTGGCCTCCACAGCCATCTGTGGCAATGAATTCCATGATGTTCTATGTCTGCTTAAAACACCTGCCCCGACAGCCCTGGGTGCATCTATTTCCCATGGTCACCATTACAGATGTCAAATCAGCCTTCCTGAGAAGAACCCATAGGAAGCAATTAGACCAGATGGAGTCCCCAGTCATGTCCTCAGAAGCTGTGCAGATTGGCTAGCAGTAGTGTTTGTGGACATCCTTAACTTCTTGCAATAACGTACTGAGTTACCCACCTGGTTAAGAAGATTACTATCACCCCATCATGAAATGGTTCGATGGGCTGGTTATGGTGCACACCAACTCCATTCTTTGCAGACAGCCTAGATCCCCTGCATTTTGCCAATGGCTGCAACAAGTCCATGGCAGATGTCACCTCCCTGGCCCAACACCTATCACTGGAACATCTGGATAACCATAATTCCAACCCCAAACCTATCACCAAACTCCAGAACCCCTGTCTCACAACCAGGGGCGGATTAACGCTCACTGGTGCCCTAAGCACTGACCAATCTCGGTGCCCCCCTCCTTTCCACACTGTCCCAGTCCATTTTAGTTGTTGACCTGTCTGACCAAATATACAATGCAGGTTGCAGCAGCACAAACATTTATTCCTATGATAACACAATATATTGTACAAACTAAGCCAAGCTTGGGCTACATAAAGTTCTACAAAAATGCAATACAACATCTATTTTAATATTTCACAAGTTAAATGTATCAAAGTTCTAACATTCATGACCTGAAAGGCATTTTTCTACATTTCATTTTCGCAAAATCACTGATAACATCCTCGAAATTAATACTTCTCAGAATGTCTGCTTGAATTATTAATACACACAGTGAGTCGAGTCTTTCTTGAAGCATAACTGATCTATTTGGGTTTTTTTACACGTTTCAGTTGTGAGAAAGACCTCTCTGTTGTGCAATTGGTGACCATTAATGTCAAACATATTCTTAAGGCAATTTCAACATTTGGAAAGGCACTCTCTAGTTTGTCTTCTGTAATTGTGTTGTAAAGTTCCATGTGAGTGAAAGATGTTTTCTTGCTTGTTTTAAACTTATGAAGAACATATGAATGGAACTGCTGTAGCTCTGTAGACAAAGTGTTGTTCATGTCATCTGGATAAACATCAATGAGTGTCTGACAAGTCTTTGAGTACCTTTCACTTTCTGATAATTGGGAATTAGCACCTTGTTGGGTGGCATTAGGAACATCTGTCAGAGGAAGAGAATCTGTCTGCTATTTCAGTGACACCTTTCGTCTCCTCCTCATTTCCGTTTCTAACTTTTCAACAATTACATTAAAAAGTGGAGATACAGAATTTTTTACAAATCTTCATTCGTTTTTTTTTCTTTTCACCCTTTTCCCAACTTTGTGGTGCCCCCTTTGGCCCTGGTGCCCTAAGCACGTGCTTAGTCTGCTTAATGGTTAATCCGCCTCTGGCCCCACCGAGTCTGCAACTGGACCCTGACCCATAGACAGCAATCAATAAGAAAAGACCACAAAACATCCTCCACAATAATTCTCAACATTGGTGCCCCGCAAGGCTGCTAAGTGTGTGCGAGCTGGGGTTGGTGTGGGCAGCTACGGCTGTAAGTAGCAGGAGCCTGATCTACAGTTGTACTGTTCAATGTTCTATTGAAGCATCAGCATTATCAAACACTGTTCAAACATTCTCTCTTCTTCCCTCTCCCATCAGGCAGAAGATACAAACACTGCTCGGACCACAGATTCAACAACTGCTTCTCTCCCACATGTGCTGAGGTTGTATTCCCAATCTTTCAATCTACCTTGTTGCAGCTCATGCACCCTCTTTTTTAACCACATTTTTCTCTGCAGCTGCAGCACTACATTATGCACTTTTTTTCTTTTGCAGTGCCTGTTGTACTCATGTATACTATGCGTACAGTTTTGGTCTCCAAATCTGAGGAAGGACATTATTGCCATAGAGGGAGTGCAGAGAAGGTTCACCAGACTGATTCCGGGGATGTCAGGACTGTCTTATGAAGAAAGACTGGACAGACTTGGTTTATACTCTCTAGAATTTAGGAGATTGAGAGGGGGGATCTTATAGAAACTTACAAAATTCTTAAGGGGTTGGACAGGCTAGATGCAGGAAGATTGTTCTCGATGTTGGGGAAGTCCAGGACAAGGGGTCACAGCTTAAGGATAAGGGGGAAATCCTTTAAAACCGAGATGAAAAAAACTTTTTTCACACAGAGAGTGGTGAATCTCTGGAACTCTCTGCCACAGAAGGTAGTTGAGGCCAGTTCATTGGCTATATTTAAGAGGGAGTTAGATGTGGCCCTTGTGGCTAAGGGGATCAGAGGGTATGGAGAGAAGGCAGGTACGGGATACTGAGTTGGATGATCAGCCATGATCATATTGAATGGCGGTGCAGGCTCGAAGGGCCGAATGGCCTACTCCTGCACCTAATTTCTATGTTTCTATGTTTCTACAATAACACTCACATATTTCATGATATGCCTGGATATCTTGCATAACAAAGGTTTTCATTGTATCTTTGTGCATGTGACAATAATAAACCAACATCAATTACAACATCAATTACAATACCAGGCATTTAATCTTTAAATGTTCACTGGACTGATTTGTTGGATAATAGGACTCCCATATGAGAACAGATAAGTTGAACTAAGTTTGTATTTATCATAGTGAAGAAGAATTGGTTGACTCTGTGGCTAAAGACAGTGATCCCATGACAATGCTCAGTATCAACAACACCAAGATTGCCGCCAAGATAGATACAGGGGCCAGATGTAATGTAATCTCACTGGCAGATCTCAAAATAATTCACAACTATGAAACTGTTCTGAAAACAAACTCAAAGTTACACCCATTTGGTGGGGGGGAATTGCAACCAGTGGGTACGGTTACACTACAATGCCATCTAGCGTCTCAAGTTTACAACTTGGAATTTTCTATCGTTAAAGAGAAATGCCCCTCCTTCTGGGCAATGAGGCATGCTGTAATATGAACCTAGTATTCTTCGGCAAAACTGTGTATCAGCTGTCGACCTCTCAGAATCCTACCCAACAACTGTTATAGTTCAGAGTTTGTTTGATGGCGAGTTTAATAACCTGATGGCTGTGGGGAAGAAGGTGTTCCTGAAGCTGGATGTACCAGATTTCAAGCTCCTGTACCTTCTACCTGATGGCAGAAGAGAGATGAGTGTGTGGTCAGGATGGTGTGGGTCCTTGATAATGTTGGCCTTTTTGAGGCAGTGACTGTGATAGATCCCATCGATGGTGGGAAGGTCAGAGCCGATGATGGACTGGGCAGTGGTCACAACTTTCTACATTCCATTCCGCTCAAGTTGCCGAACCAAGCCGAATCATTGCATCCTCATCACAATTCACACTGCCACCCAGCTTTGTGTCATCGGCAAATTTGCCAATGTTATTATTAATTCCTTCATCTAAATCATTAATGTATATTGTAAATAGCTGCGGTCCCAGCACCGAGCCTTGCGGTACCCCACTAGTCACAAGGTTGGATCGCATGGGATTCAAGGAGAGATAGCTGAATGGATAGCAAATTGGCTACATGGAAGGAAGTAGCGGGTGATGGTGGAAGGATGCTTCTCAGACAGGAGGCCTGTGGCTAGTCTTGTGTCTCAGGGTTCGGTGCTGGGCCCGTTACTGTTTGCCAGCTACTTCAATGATTTGGATGAGAACATAAAGGGCAAGATTAGGAAGTTGCTGATGATACAAAAGTGAGAGGTTTTGCAGATAGTGAAGATGGTTGTGAACCGAGAGGGCCAATCAGACTGCTGCAGGATCTGGATCGATTGGCCAGGTGGGCTGAGGAATGGTTGATGGAATTTAATACAGAGAAGTGTGAGTTGTTGCATTTTGGGAAGTCTAACAAGGGCAGGACCTACACAGTAAATGGTAGGCCTCTGGTGAGTGTTGTAGAGCAGAGAGATCTAAGAGTACAGGTGCATGTTTCCATGAAGGTCGAATCGCAGGTAGACAAGGTGGTCAAAAAGGCTTCAAGAAGGAACTGCAGATGCTGGAAAATCGAAGGTACACAAAATTGCTGGAGAAACTCAGCAGGTGCAGCAGCATCTAGGAGCGAAGGAAATAGGCAACGTTTCGGGCCAAAACCCTTCTTCAGACTGATGGGGGGTGGGGGGGGAAGAAGGAAAGAAAAGGGGAGGAGGAGGAGCCCGAGGGCGGGCGGATGGGAGGATGGGAGGAGACAGCTAGATGGTTAAGGAAGGGGAGGAGACAGCAAGGGCTAGCAAAATTGGGAGAATTCAATGTTAATGCCATCCGGACGCAAGGTCCCCAGGCGGAATATGAGGTGCTGTTCCTCCAATTTCCGCTGTTGCTCACTCTGGCAATGGAGGAGACCCAGGACAGAGAGGTCGGATTGGGAATGGGAGGGGGAGTTGAAGTGCTGAGCCACCGGGAGGTCAGGTTGGTTATTGCGGACTGAGCGGAGGTGTTCGGCGAAACGATTGCCCAACCTACGCTTAGTCTAAAGGTCAAAAAGGCCTTTGGCACATTGGCCTTCATCAGTCAGATTATTGAGTATAGAAGTTGGGAGGTTATGTTGCAGTTGTATAAGACGTTGGTGAGACCGCTTTAAGAATATTGTGTTCAGTTCTGGGCACCGTGTTATAGGTAAGATATTGTCAAGCTTGAAAGGGTTCGGAAATCTTCTTCTTATTGATCCACACACAAGATTAGAAGTTCTTCAGTCAGAGCATCTGCATACAATGGTGACTGCCTTGCGCTTTATGTGGGTGGTGGTGGAAATTGGTGAAAACAGGGCCGCGATGTGAACTCTCTTTCCTTGACCCTGGTTCAGTAATGATTTACGAGGATGTTGCCAGGAATAGAAGGTGTGAGCTATAGGGAGAGGTTGAGTAGGCTGGGTCTCTATTCCATGGAGAGCAGGAGGATGAGGGGTTATCTTATAGATGTGCACAAAATCATGAGAGGAATAGATCGGGTTGATGTACAGAGTCTCTTGCCCAGAGTATGGGAATCGAGGACCAGAGGACATACAGTAGGTTCAAGGTGAAGGGAAAAAAATTTAATAGGAATCTGAGGCGTAACCTTTTCACACAGATGGTGGGTGTATGGAACAAGTTGCCAGAGGAGGTAGTTGAGGCTGAGACTATCCCATTGTTTCGGAAACAGTTAGACAGATACATGGATAGGACATGTTTGGAGGCATATGGACCAAATGCAGGCAAGTGGGACTAGTGTAGCTGGGACATTGTTGGCCGGTGTGGGCAAGTTGGGCCGAAGGGCCTGTTTCCACACTGTATCACTCTGGGGCTCTAAGTAACATCCTTAAGGAATTTACCTAACTACTAAATACTACTGAATAAGCAATATTTAAGTGAAAGGTATGTGTGAAAACTAGATCGAGCACAGGAGTGTACATGGAACCTTTGCTTTAACAAAACGTGTTTATCAAACGGTCATGCTTCAAATCCAGAGTCATTTATTATTCTCATCTAGTTTCATGTATCAGTATTTGGTAACTTTGGTGAACATGCCTTTATTCATTGGACGGGAGCTCAATCTGCTCTGAGACATTACAGTGATATTGAAACATACTTTGTTCAGTCAACAAAGCACAATGACTCAGCGAACCAAGAAATAGAAAAAAAAAACCCTCATGAAGGAAAAAGTGGATTAATCGAAGCAAGAAATAGGAAACAGGCCTCTGGAGAATCAAATGCACATTTACAAAATTTCCCTGAAAATATAATAATTACCAAGGTAATTACATTTAATAGCTTTTTATCAAAACAGTAATTAAAGAGGTGAGTTGTTTTCCTTGTACTAAATATCTAAGAGTGGGGAACACTGAATTTCAATAGCATTCACTCCACTGGGCTTCAGCCACAGTGAAATGAGACAAAGTTCTTTTCATTGAAACACAACACTATGCAGGGACAATAGTCAAGTAATGAAAGCCATTAGATAGCATTGTTACAAAGCCTACCATCAGCAGTGCTACAGATCTGCCACTGCCTGCGCGTGCGATTCGATTCGGAGGCTTTGGGGGGGGGGCAGGATTAAAACGCAGGTTTGTATTGGTTGTTGGAGAGGGATTTCCTCGTGCTGCTTGCTGATGAAGAAAAATCGTTCGGGCTTCCGTTCCCGTTTTTTATTTTACATGATTTTTATTTGCTAGATGATTTAATCGCTGGATTGAAGTTAAAAGCGACTTCTAACGCCTTCAATGCCTTCAACATCATGAATCGCAATATCAAGACAAAACAAAAGGTATGTTGTTTGTTTAACACACTATCTTGCTTTTTGGTATGGCTTCATTTTAAATTTAGGATGCGAAAAAATGTTATTTAGGCCCCATACGAATCAGCCGTGTCTTGCCTGCCGATATGGGCTTAAAATTTATGGCAACGGCAACATTCTAATCGATCACATTCCAGAGAAATCCGCTCTCAAGATAATCAAATTCATTATATTTTTGCACAATCATGTCATAAGAACATCTAAATCATCTATATTTGTGTTATTCTCTAGCCATGATCAATATTTTCATACTAAATATCCACAGGACAGTTTTAGTCAGATGTATTGTGTAAAACATAATGATTTTGATTATCTTGAGAGTGGATGCTTCTGGATTAATTCATGGGAATTCCTTACATTTGGCTTATAAATTCATGACAAAGTGAGATTTAAAAATCATGTAATATTGTGAATTCTTGTGTGAATGAGATCAGTTTGTTATTTGTTATTTGGATATTTAGGCTATTTAAAAATGTTAGACTTTTCTTAAGAAATGGATAGATGTTTAGATCCAGTAATTGAATTTTGATTAATTTAATTGATTAGATGAATTTAATTGATTTGATGAAACTGATGAACATGAATTTTTTGTTTGGTATTTACTATTTGTTTTAGCATTTAACTTTATCATTTCTACCTTTTTTTTCTAAAACTGCAAATAATAACTTGTTTCTGTTAATGCGGTTCGGAGTTTTTTATTCTTTACATTTTAAACAGATGTCTCCTGAGAAGAAATGCAAAATTGTCAATCCAAATGCCCAGCAAAAGAGACTGATTTAGACAGCATTCACAGGGACTCTCCGAATTTGGACTACTCCAAATGTGATGATCTACAGGACATTCTTAATGGGAAAGTAGTGGGCAGAAAGGCATGTCATGTGTGGTTTGAAGAGCAAAAACTTGTAGTTTACAATGCCAAAATTGAAAAGTTGAGGAAAAACAAGGTGTACAGAGTTGCTTATTGGTTACAATCTGAGGAGTTGATGATGCTACTGATTATGATATGCCAATGTACCAGCTAGCAACTTATCTTGTCCATAAAGACTTGGTCTTTTGCTAGAAATTGTAATTTATTTACCTGTCTGTTACGGATTTACAGCATATTAATAATATTAAAGTTCTGATCTTGAGACTATCACATTTTTGTATTTTCAAGGCAGTCTCGGTGTTTATTACTATTTCCATCACAACAGTCAATTTTGTAATTAGCTACAATTAGGTAACTAACTAATTATATGCTTTAATTCCAGGTCATCCAAATAAGATGTTGCATATTTGTCTCAGGATGTTTCAATCTATAATAACTGAAATTTTCATTCAGTTCTCTTAATTTTTAAGAAAGTTATGGGCTTTTGACTGTCCTTGATCACAGATTTGGGTTAAGTCAATGGAAAAGCAATAGGGAACAAGATGCTAATTTCGAAGTATGAAAATGACCATAACTTTTTTTAAATACTGAAGATATGAAAGTGAATTAGGTATCAAATTAAAGTTATTTTTATGCTTTATCTGATGGGATAAGTTACAGGCTTGATTTTTAAAATCTCAAAATTTTGTAGTCACTCAGGCCTGGTGGGCTGGCAGCTCAGTCACTCAGGGCTGGTGGGCTGGCAGCTGCCAGAAATTCTGCCCAAAACAGATGAGAGACTCTATGAGAGGGAAGGGGGGAGGGTGGAGAATCTATTTTAGACATTTTTCATCTTCTTCTGCAGATCACAATGAAGGAGGAAAGCCTATCCTGGCCTGGATCTCACAGGGAGCCAATGAAGGGAGGGAGAAACATACTGGGGTCAGGTTTAATACTTGCAGGGGGAATACTTAATGATAGGCAGAAGGGACTCCTCCTGGGCTAGTACAGGCCTGATGGGCCGAAGGGGCTCTTTAAAAAAAATCTGAGTAAAATCTCAGTGAAAGGCACTTTTTCTGGACTTTTCTTGGCCTGGCACGGGACCTTTTGGCCAAAATGCTCCTCCTGGGCTAATATGGGCTTTTTTTTTTTAGGGGTGGGGTTTGGACAAAAGGGACTGGTTTCTCGGCTAATAGGAGCCCTGTGGGCTGAAATTAGTGGTTTCAGGCAGGCCCAACAACTCATTTCATTTCAATTTCAAGCACAGGGCAGGCCAAACAACTCATTTCAGTTTATTTACATTTCTGTTGCAGTTTCAAGCACAGGGCGGGCCAAACAACTATTGCATTTTCATTTCATTTCCATTTCCATTGCAGTTTCAAGCGCAGGGCAGACATTTCATTTCATTTTCATTAAGGTCTAACAATTCATTTATTGCAAGTACATTGCAAACTCATAGTTCCATTGATTCACAGCTTAGAATCACAGCTGTAGATCTCCCTCCCGATCTTCCAAAGTGATTGATTCACATCCAGGGATCCGGGGTTTTTTAGCCCCGCCCCCCCCCCCCCCCTCCCTCGGAAGGGGCATTACCTTCATCATGGTGATTGACAGGCGAGAGGGCCAATCAGCTGATCTCAAGATTATTTAAACACTCATACCTTTTTTATTTTTCACCGATCGGAAAAATCCTCGGGGCTGCCTCAGCGGAGGAAGACTGTGAGTAAGATGGCTAAAAATCATAGCGATATATGGTAGCGTTTTTTCCAAAATCAACAGACTGTGCAGACAGGAAGCGGCCAAGATGAGACTTAGTTATATAGATATTGAGTGCTGTTTGGTGCTCATCTGGAATATTGTGTAGAGTTCTAGCCTCCTTATCTAAGGAATTATATCCTTGTGACAGGGGAAGTACAAAGAAGGTTCACTCGACCGAGTTCCAGGGTGGCAGGTTTGTCAGATGTGAAAAGATTAAGCAGACTGGATCAATACCTTCTTAACTTTGGAGGGTAATCTCATTGAAATGCACAAATTCCACAGTGAACTTGACAGGGTGAATGCTGAGCTGATGTTTCAACTCTCTGCCATGTCTAGAAAATGAGATCACAGTCTCAAAATTAGAGAACATCCATTTAGGATAGATTTGAGAAGAAATCTCTTCACAGGGTACTAAATCTTTGCCCAAGATGATAGGTAAAATTATAGAATCATACAGCACATGTCAATCATGATGCCTGTCTTTGCAAATCCTATTTGCTTGCGCTAGGCCAATATACATATTTCCGTTTTCGATCCATGTACTGATCCAAATGCTTTTTAAACATTGTAATTGTATCTGGCTCCACTATCTCCCTTGACAGCTGACAGGCCGGCAGTCGACAAAGGGGCCACCGATCGAGGGTGGACTGTAGGAGAGTACCAGAGGTCGGACAGGAAAGAATGGAGTTACTGGGCTTGTATACACTGGACATTGGAAGGATGAGAGAGGATCTCATTGAAACATAGAGGATTATAAAGGGAGTTGGACACGCTAGAGGCAGGAATCATGTTCCAGATGTTGGGTGAGTCCAGAACCAGATGCCATGGTTTACCAATAAGGGTAGGCCATTTAGAATGGAGATGAGTTGTGAATCAGTGGAATTCTCTGCCTCAGTAGGTAATGGAGGCCAATTCTCTGGATGCTTTCAAGAAAGAGTTAGATAGAATTCTCAAAGATAGCGGAGTCAAGGGATATGGGGAGAAGGCAGGAACGGGGTACTGATTGTGGGTGATCAGCCACAATCACAGAGAATGGCGGTGCTGGCTCAAAGGGCCGAATGGCCTACTCCTGCACTTATTGTCTATTGTCTATTAGGCTGCATGGGTGACGAATGCACAGCCGAGAACAAAAGGGGGACCCAGCATTGGGGTTCTGCCAGGAACAAAGGGGGACCTGGTATGTGGTATGTGGGTGGGGGGGGGGGGGGGGGGGGGTTGTGGAGAGAACAAAGGGTGACCATTGGGGACTAAATGAAATACTTTGTAACTTTGTCTGCCCCTCTATGTAGTGACTCTTTGCATACCATGGGTATGCAATAACAATGTACCTCACTGTGACGTCACATGATAATAAAGTAATGATTTGGAATGATATCTCCAAATCAGTCCCTGTCTCTGTGAGTGAACATAAATCATCTCCCTCAAAATCCTCTTCAACAAATGATGAAATAATGGGTCGACTGGGCTTAGATTCACTGGAATTTAGGATGAGAAGGCATCTTATAGAAACATATAAAATTCTTAAAGGATTGGACAGGCTAGATGCAGGAAAAATGTTCCCGATGTTGGGGGAGTCCAGAACCAGGGGTCATAGTTTAAGAATAAGGGGTAGGCCATTTAGGACAGAGATGAGGGGGGAAAAAATCACCCAATGAGTTGTGAATCTGTGGAATTCCCTGCCATTCAAGGCAGTGGAGGCCAATTCACAGGAAGTTTTCAAGAGAGAGATTTTGCTCTTAGGGCTAGAGGAATCAAGGGATAGGGGGAAGAAGCAGGAACGGGGTACTGATTTTAGATGATCAGCCATGATCATATTGTATGGCCGTGCTGGCTCGAAGGGCCGAATGGCCAACCCCTGCGCCTATTTTTCTAGGTTTCTAACTTGCTGTGTGGCACAGCGGTAGACTTATTGCATCAGAGATGCCAAGTTCTTTTTCACAAAATAGTTCAGAAGACTTTTAGATATTAAGGGAATCGGGTGATATAGGATTAGTGCAGGAAATTGGTGCAGAGATTAAAAAATGAGATGTGAGTTTATTTAGCGGTGAAGCAGGCACAAGGGGACAAAGGCCCCACTTTTGTTTCCATATCTTAATATGTTCTTACGCAAGCCTTAACTTTCCTCCCATAAGATGAAAGCCAATACAGCATCCAATGCCCAAACTGAAGTTCATGAAAGTTTAATAAAGGCATATCATTACCTCTTTTATTCTACAACTCTTGAGATAAAACATTGAATTCTATGAGTTTGTTTACTGTTATATCACCAGGAGGCGATGCTTTTAATGTGCTGTGAAGCTGAACATTCAAATCCCCCTGCTCTTCTGAAGTACAGAACCTACTTCCCATTCAAAGTATAATTACTGCTGTTATTTTTATCCCAAAATGTATCATGTCACGGTTAATGACTGAATTCCTGGATGCTAACAATGAATTTTATTAATTGCTTAGTGAGTTCAAAATCAAGATAAGATCAAGGGCGTTTAATTGTCATATGCACCCAGAACAATGACGTTCTTACTTGCTGCAACTTCACAAGCTCACTTATGCAAAAACCACAACAAATTAAAATGTAATAATCAACAATATAATAATCAATAATGCTCGGTAATCAGACCATCAGAGTGAAATCCAGACTAGGTGGTGCAAGCACCAACAATAACCATTGTAGGTCATTGCTGAATTAGAGTTGTGTTTAGTGTTGTGCACTATGGTCGCTGTGAAAAAGCTATTCTTGAACATGGAGGTCATTTGTTCTCAGACTCCTGGAACTTCTTCCCGATGGTGGCAGCAAGATTAGAGCATTGCCACGGTTGTGTGGGCCTTTAATGACATTAGCTTCCATTTTGATCAGCCCCTCCTGCAGATCCCTTTGACGGTGGGTAGACCAATAGCCAAGATGGGCCAAGCAAACGGCCACAAGTCACTACAGCTGCCTTTGTTCCTGGGCTTGCTGTGGTGCAATCAGTCAGTAAGCTCAGTATTGAACACAAAAAGAGGTTGGATAAAGTATTTGGCGACATACAGAATCTCCTCAATCTTCTGAGAAAATAGAAGTGTTGATGAGCTTTCTTTGTGGTTGAAAGCCTTGTGCTTTCTAGAGGCTGCTGCCTTTCTCCACCACTGTTCTGTCAATGGAGATATGTTCAAGAATCCCTGGCATTCCCTCTGAAGGTGAATAATAGTTCCTTAGTCCTGCTAAAGGGGCTGTCCCATTGTGGTGACCTAATTGGCAAGTTTAGAAGAGTTTTAGAGAGTGTCATGTTGAAGACCTCCTTCGACTATGTAGAAGACCTCCTTCAACCTCCTTCGACTATGTTGAAGATCTCCTTCGACCTTCTTCGACTGTGTTGAAGATTGGCTTCGACTAGCTTCGAGAAAATTGGACACCGAATAGTGGAGAGTGAAGACAACCTCCTTCCATCTTCTTCGACCTCTCCTCGACTACGTTGAAGACTATCTACGACTAACTTGAGTGTCCTTGAGACTCGTGAAAGGCGCCCATAAATAAAATTTATTATTATTATTATTACCTTCCACTACCCTCGATTACCTTCGACTACCCTTGATTACCTACGAATAACATTCCGACCTACTACCACCTACTTCGACTAAACCTACAAGTAAAAAAAATATTGATTTTTTTCCATGGCGACCCTTTTTTGCTCGCGGGCATTTTTCAGCATGTTGAAAAATACGCCGTGACCTAGCTGAGTTTGAGGGGACTACTCTTGAGCATGAAGGAGAGTTACAAAGACCTCCTAGGACCTCGTGTCGACCATGCTGCGAGTTTGAGTCGAGAGCAAACTCTTTATTTATTCGTTTATTCTGACTCGTCATTACCAATTGTTCGTCCAACCATGTCAGCAATATCTGCATCTTTAAAGTTGGCACTGAAGCTGTGTTTGCGCAGGGGATTGAACACGCAGCCTTGGGGTTCTAGATCGTTTTGTACTGCACTAAAACATCAATCCACGTACTGTAAAGGCTAAGGACTTTACCTTGCACTAAACGTTATTCCTTTATCATGTATCTATACACTGTAAACGGCTCGATTGGGATCATGTATTTCCACTGACTCGTTAGCATGCAACAAAAGCTTTTCACTGTACCTCAGTACACATGACAATAAACTAAAATGAACTAAATTGAGCCACCTCAGCAAATCAATATCAGGACAATGAAATACAATTTTTAGATGTTAACTCACTCAATTTAGTTCAGTGTTGTTTAGTGTCAAGTGTACTGAGGTACAGTGAAAAGTTGGTAATTCACTATAATTTCTGGAATTACTTATTTGACACCATTATGGGTTTTATTAATGTAGCCTAAAAAACCAAAGTGTAAGAAAATCGACCTCATCTCTGAGGGTCTGGCCCAGAACAAGTTTGTCCCTAATTCCAGTGTAATGATTACTTACGCATCTCCATGATAGTGTTAGTTCAGAGGACTGGACTTGGAAGAGTGAGCACTATTCATTCCATGTCCACCAATGCATGGCTGGCCTACAGGTGGTGAAAAACTACTACAACATTCCTGGCAAACTGTTCTGATGAAAGATTGTTTACCCTATTCCCCTCTTAACAGATACTGCCTCACCTGTTCAACTTCTCCAGCACCTTGTGTAGAAAGGAACTGCAGATGCTGGTTTATTCCAAAGATAGACACAAAGTGCTGGAGTAACTCAACAGGACAGGCAGCATCCCTGGAGAAAAAGGATGGTTGACGTTTCGGGTTGGGACCCTTCTTCAGTCTGAAAGTAGAATGGAGGAAACTGGAGGTAAGAAAAGGCCAGAACAAGGCAGGGTCAGCAATCCTGATGGCCAAAGAGAGGGGGAGCCCACAATGTCCCATTGTTGACTGGGGAAGAAGTGATAATGCAGGAATACAAGGATGTGACACCCCAGCTCCCTTTGTTATCATCTCTTCCCCCGCCCATTCTTCACATCCTTGTATCCCTCTAACATCTTGTGTTTACTTCCTGACAAACCTTAGGCTTCCCCGTAGACACATTTCTATGAAGCTAATTGTCTTTTTATTCCTCCCAACTGCTTGGTTTAAGTCCTTTACAATAAATTGAGATCCATTACCTGATCTCTAGGCAACAATTTCAAACCTGTTCCCCAACTCAAGTGGCACCCATTTGCAATTATCTTCTGTTTCAATTATGTTCCTTCAGCACACTCTCATCAGAATAGTCTGTCTAGAATATTGGGCGGTATGAAGGATTGGATTCAGTAGTTATGTAAATCATGATTTGACCTTAGTTCTTTTGTTCAAAGCCTCTTGACAGAATTCCTCTTCAGAGAAAAAAGCCTAGCTATTTTCTATCCTTTTTATAGAATACTATCTGTTTAACAGGGAAGAATCTATTCAATTTGTGATAGAAACATAGAAACATAGAAATTAGGTGCAGGAGTAGGCCATTCGGCCCTTCGAGCCTGCACCGCCATTTAATATGATCATGGCTGATCATCCAACTCAGTATCCCGTACCTGCCTTCTCTCCATACCCCCAGATCCCCTTTAGCCACAAGGGCCACATATAGCCAATGAACTGGCCTCGACTACCCTGGCAGAGAGTTCCAGAGATTCACCACTCTCTGTGTGAAAAAAGTTCTTCTCATCTCGGTTTTAAAGGATTTCCCCCTTATCCTTAAGCTGTGACCCCTTGAACTGGACTTCCCCAACATCGGGAGCAATCTTCCTGCATCTAGCCTGTCCAACCCTTTAAGAATTTTGTAAGTTTCTATAAGGTCCCCTCTCAATCTCCTAAACTATAGAGTATAAACCAAGTCTATCCAGTCTTTCTTCATAAAACAGTCCTGACATCCCAGGAATCAGTCTGGTGAACCTTCTCTGCACTCCCTCTATGGCAATAATGTCCTTCCTCAGATTTGGAGACCAAAACTGTACGCAATACTCCAGGTGTGGTCTCACCAAGACCCTGTACAACTGCGGTAGAACCTCCCTGCTCCTATACTCAAATCCTTTTGCTATGATGCAAGAACAGCTTCTTCCCCTCCGCTACCAGGCTTCTGAATGGTCCTTCCATAAGCTAGGGTACTGCTTGCTTTATCTCCAATCCATTGAGCACATTGAACTTAGTTTAGTTTAGTGTCACAACTTCTGAGATACAGTGAAAAGTTTATTTTCCATGCTTTCCCATAGTGGAAACACTATACATGTTTGCAATCAAGCCGTCCACAATGAACCAATGTCCACTACAGAGCTAATGTTCTACAATGCTGAGAACTATATTCTTGTACACTTGTAGATTCCCTTTTGCTCTATGTATTGTACTTTTTGAACTGTTTTGTATCAATGTATGGCATACCTGATCTGTTTAAAAAGCTTTTCACTGAACCTCGGCGCATGTGACAATAATAAACCTAAAACTCATATTCATTGACACAATCTGCTTAAGATAGGTAACACTTTCTGAGCAAAAACTGATCACGGAGGGCTGCCAAATGTTCAGAACTTACTGTGCAATCAATAGTGATCTTTGGGCTAATTTCTACTGTCAAGCCTTGAAATTGCCATGCTGATGGACACAGCTTCTTTGATGATTGTTGTCAGTATCTTCCCTGACAGTGAAAACATAGATATTAGTTATCCATTAAAGAGGATAAAAACGTCAGCAAATATACTTTGTTGTCACAAATGAAATTATCAAATTCACATGTTTAAGTTTGTTCCAAAATTTTCATCATTGTAAATGGCATGACTTAGTTGCTATAGTATAATTTTCCACAATTTAATGCAGCATTGTGTAAAAAAAAACATTAAAAAGAATGAGTCAGTGCAGACCCTCAAGAGCTTTTGTCAGAGAACAGATTAGACATTTTGGCTCCGTCGTTAGGAGAAAGGTGAGCTCTTGAGATGTCACTTAAAGCCAGGGAACACAAGGATAAATGCAAGTTTGAAAATATTGCATTAATGTTCATCGGTTGATAAACCACAAGGATGTCTACATATTCAGAAGCATCATGATCCTGTTCATAGACACAAAATGCCAGAGTAACTCAGCGGGTCAAATGTCATCTCTGGAGAAAAGGAATAGGTGACGTTTCCGGTTGAGATCCTTCGTCAGAAAAGAAAGTCACCTATTCCCTTCTCCAGAGATGCTGCCTGAACTGCTGAGTTACTCCAGCATTATGTGTTTATCTTTGGTGCAAACCAGCATCTACTGTTCCTTCCTACACATGCTCCTGTTCATCCCTGGGAATAAAGGGGATCTATTCTGGTTGGCTACCGATAACTAGTGGTGTTCTGCAGTGGTTGGTGTTGGGTTTGCTACTTTTCACAGCATGTCAATGATCTGGATGATGGAATTAATGGCTTTGTGGTCAAGTTTGTGGTTGATACAAAAATGGGTGGAGAGGCAAGTAATGTTGTGGAAGCAGGGAGTCTGCGGAAGTACTTGAACAGGTAGGGAGAGTGGGGAAAGAAGTGGCAAATAGAATACAGTGTAGCAAAGTGTATAGTCGTACAATTTGGCATAAGGAATACAGGCATAGACTATTTTCTAAATGGGGAGCGTATTCAGAGATCGCATGGCCTTGGGAGTGGTGCAGGATTCCCAAAAAGTTAATTTGCAGGTCGAATTGGTTGTAAGGAAGGCAAATGCAATGTTTCCATTCATTTCGAGAGGACTAGTGTACAAAAACAAGGAACCGTCAGCAAGGAAACACCTCAAGGCTTGCAACAAAAGCAAGGAACCATCAGAAAGGGGAGCGCCTCTACTCACGACTGTGAGCCACACATAGTGCGATCTCCTTCTTCAAGAGGGACGACAGATGGCGCAATGGGCTAAGTGTTCGGCTGGCGACCGGAAGGTAGCCGGTTCGAATCCCGCTTGGAGTGCATACTGTCGTGGTGTCCTTGGGGCAAGACACTTCACCCACCTTTGCCTGTGTGTGAATGTAATGTAATTATGTGAAGCACTTTGGGGTCAATGCAAGTTGACTAAAAATGTGCTATATAAATAAGATTATTATATTATTATAAGTCCACCAATGATAAAGTTCATCACTATTGTTGGACTGTGTGTGTGTGTGTAGTGTAGTGTGTGTATATATATACACATATAGCATGACAGATCAGTTTCCCTCCTGGAATAAATAAAGTTCTATCATATCGTATCGCATCATTTGTGCCGCTGGGGTGGTGGATAATGTGGTGGACAATTTATGGTTGATGTGCATGTGTTGGTTTCAAGGATTCGATTCTGCACTGTAAGATGTGTAAGCAGGAAATGTAGATGCTGGTTTACACCGAAGATAGACACAACATGCTGGCAGCATCCTGATCTGCTGCGTTACTCCAGCATTCTGTGTCTATCTCCAGTGCCGTAGGTCTCTGACTGTGACTTCATTCCACTTGCACTGAGTCCAGGAGGACACAATAAATCTTACAACTCATATTTAATAACAACACAGAAGGTGTTCAAATATTTACTAGCTTCAAGCCCAGTCCCATCAGTCCCCACCCACCATGTAATTTGCAGAAACCTATGTATTTCATGGATCTATTGAGATCTCATGCATCTATGGAATATTTTCCTTGATTCTCCCGTCACCCACATACAGGAAGAAGCAATTTATAGCAGTTAATTAAACATGAAGGAATTGGAGCATCCTGCCCACAGGTCACAGAAAGAATAAATAGACTCAACACTCAGGGCACCTGAAGTTAGGATGAAACCCGAGTGGCTGGATATGTGAAGCACCAAAGGGTTGCAGGATTTCTCTTTGTTGCTCAATGAAAAAAGGAAGCTGTTTATAGCCATGTGAAATATTTATATTGACAAATACATGCAGTTCACTGATCAAAGTGCAAAAGGGACCTGTGGCAATAATAGAATTCTTGTTAGAAAGTCACTGAAGAATTGAATATACCATCCGAGGGGGCACCGTCGAGTATGGCTGCCCAGCCTGCAGCTGTCCGTCCATTCACCCCTTTTTAAAAATGTTTTAGTATGTTAAAAAGTTTTGTTTGGGCTTCTAATATTTTTTTATGTGTGTGTGTGTGTGTGGGGGGGTGGAATGGGGAAACTGCATTTCTCAGTCCCTACCTTTTCTCTGAGCCGTATCTTCGCCCCTTCCTCGCGGCCTACCAGCGGGACTGGAGCGGCGTTTCCTGCCGGGGCCGACCAGAACTTCGACTTGGGCGGCGGCTCAGTGCTGGGGGGCCATTGCAGAGCGGGCGATGCCTTGCCCTGGTCGCCGTGCGGTGGGCTCCGGAGTGCTGAGACTGCCGACTCCCAACATCGCGGAGCTGTCGTTGCGGAACTTCCAGCCGCCGAGGCGCTGACTTTTAAACACCGTGGAGCCTGAGATCTCTCGCTGAGATCGCCAGTGTCGGAGCTCCGACCAGCGCGGCCTGTGGACTTCGGGAGCTGCAGTCTCTGGGGAGGAAGCGGCCGTTCTAGATACTCCAGGCCGCTGAAGAGTGTTCTCCCGACACCGGAGCTCCATCATCCGGCGAGAGGGCCTGAAACATCGGGCCGCCGTTGTGGCGTCTGTGGAGGCCTCAAATAGACCCCGACTACGGGTGAACACGAAGATGAGGACTGGACTATGTTGCCTTCCCTGAACGTGGGAATGATTGTGGGGGGATGTTTTTATGTTTTATGTTAAATTCTTCTTTAATGTGGTGCCTTATCTTTATTAGTGAGCTGCAAATGGCAACTCAAATTTCACTACACCAGAAATAGTGTTTGTGACCATAAATGTCCTTTGTTCTTTGTCCTTTGTAGTATCCAAAGAGAATTGTAGAATTGGATTGGGGTGTCATAATGGTGCAGCAGTAGATTTGCTGCAGAGACTACAGGTTTGATGCTGACTACGGGTACAGTCTGTACGGAATTTGTACATTTTCAAGATTCAAGATTCAAGAATCAAGATTCAAGATTCAATTTAATTGTCATTTGGACCCCTTGAGATCCAAGCGAAATGCCGTTTCTGCAGCCATACATTACAAACAAATAGACCCAAGACACAACATAATTTACATAAACATCCATCACGACCCGCAGTTGCAGCCTCCGAATCTCCGGAGGTCGGGCCGCAGCAGCAGCAGCCCTCCACCACCGCTCCACCCACTCTGGACTCGGCCAGCTCCGCGACGGCGACGGTGAGTCGTCGGCACCAGAGTCCCCGGTCTTCTCCTGTTGGAGGCCGCTCCTCGTTGCAGCCCCAACGACAACGGAGACCCGACAGAAAAGGTTGGGTCTCCCGTGCACGGAGAGATTTAAAAGTTACCCCCTCCCTCCCACCCCCCCCCCCCCCCCCCCCCCCACACACACACCCCAACAAAAAATAACAAAAACTACATAGAAACATAACAAAAACATAAACAAAAAATAATTGAAACGCGGATGGGCTGCAGAGGCCGCTCCTGACGAGAGTCGCGCCGCCTACCGGATCCCGTGACCTGCGTTGGTTTGCTGCGGGTGCTTCAGTTTCCTCCCACACTCCAAAGACATACAGGTTTGCAGGTTAATTGGCTTTGGTAAAATTATAAATGTTCCCTGGTGTGTGTAGGATAGTTTGCAGGGATCACTGGCTAGAGTGGACTCGGTGGGCCAAAGGGTCTGTTTCCACATTGTATCTCTAAATTCTATGATCTAAACCAAGCTGTGGTGCTGCTGTAAAAGTTGGTAAGTGTCATTGGAGACATGCCAAACATCCTTAGTCTTCTGACGTCATTTGGTGTGTTTTCTTGGCCGTGGTTTCAATATGGTTCATCCATATAACCATATAACCATATAACAATTACAGCACGGAATCAGGCCATCTCGGCCCTACAAGTCCGTGCCGAACAACTTTTTTTTCCCTTAGTCCCTTAGTCCCACCTGCCTGCACTCATACCATAGCCCTCCATTCCCTTCTCATCCATATGCCTATCCAATTTATTTTAAAATGATACCAACGAACCTGCCTCCACCACTTCCACTGGAAGCTCATTCCACACCGCTACCACTCTCTGAGTAAAGAAGTTCCCCCTCATGTTACCCCTAAACTTCTGTCCCTTAATTCTGAAGTCATGTCATCCAGGGCAAATTGTGGCAATATTTATGCAAAGGAACTTGCATTTCTTGACTATTTCCGCCTCAGCTTCACCTGTTTCCCTGCTGTATCTCTAAACTAAACAAATAAAATATGTAAGTGGGAGAGTAACCACCTATCGCAATCTGTGGTGAAAATTACAACCAGAAAATGCTGGGAGTAATCAGGTCAGGCAACATCAGTGGCGAGAGAAAGAGTTAACATTACAGGTCAATGTCCTTATGCAGAGGTTAATATTCAGTCTAAAATTACCCGCCTCCTGACTTGCTGAGTATTTCTAACATTTTCTGCATTATTTCAGATTTCCAACATATGCGTATTTGGTTTTGGAGATGGACACGAAATGCCGGCGTAACTCAGCAGGTCAGGCTGCATCTCTGGAGAAAAGGAATAGGTGACGTTTCGGGTCGAGACCCTTCTTCAGACCTTTTTTATAGGGAAGTTGAGGGAACGGGGCCTGTAAAACGGCAGTCTATGTAGAGATAAAGGGGCATGTTAGGTGCCTTGGACAGAGGTCGGGAGGGATTGGACCAGAGTGGGGGATGGGATGGAGTTGAGGTGCATGGAAATGATTTCAGTGGGACAGGAGCAGGCAGAAGCAATGGGTCTGCATGGGAAGTTCTGTTTATGGATTTTGGGGAGAAGGTAATACTGGGCCGTGCAGAACTGGGGAACAATAAGGAGTCCCACTATGTTCTTGCATTGTGACCTTTTAGTAGTGACACATTCTGGACCATAACAGCCTGCAGCAGGAACTAAAAGACTAATTGCTTAGATCGGCTCAGTAGTGTTCTGCCTTGCAAAGAGGGCTCCACTTCTGATGCATTTATGTTGTGCCTTGATGCCTTTGTGAAGACATCACACAGTCCCTGTCGTAAATGAACCAGGAGCCACAACAGGCAAGGAATTATAAGTGGATTTCAGAAGCTGCTTCAGCTATTATGCCCTGTTTATTAACAAAATCGATTCCTCGCAGTCACTGCTCAGCTATCAAAAAGAATTCAAAACAGTGGCGATGCATCAGCAAGCAGCACCGGGCACTGTCAAGGTTGTTACGAGGAGAACAGATCAATCACGGACTAATGACTCAATGATGTCGATCAGGTTTGTCTAATAAAAAGGCAGAAGACTGCAGGAAGAAAGGAAGACCAAGGAATATTTGTCCAGATTTTAACAAGGCTCCACATGAGTGGCTTTTAATTAAACTTAATACCGTGAAGAGATAAAACCCGACTGAGGAGAGTGACATGAGTACGGTTAATGAGCATGGTCAGAGTGGGAACACTTGGGGTGGAAGCTAGAACGACTGCTACTTATAAAGTTTGCAGATGGCACAAAAATAGGTGGTTTCGTTGACAGTGAAAAAGTTTGTCAAAACATTACAGCGTGATCTCGATCGTCTAGGTGAGTGGGCTGACGAACGTCAATTCCGATAATTGATAGTCAAGCCAAGTCAAGTTTATTTGTCACATACACATACGAGATGTGCAGTGAAATGAAAGTGGCAATGCTCGCGGACTTTTGTGCAAAAGACAAACAACAAAACAACCAAACAAATTATAAACACAATCATAACACACATATTCTTTTACATAATAAGGTGTTATATTTTGGGAAATCAGACTAGGGTAGAACTTTCACAATGAATGGTAGGGCCCTGGGGAATGGTGGAGAGCAGAGGGACCTAGGCGTATATGGACATTGTTCCCTGGAAGTGGCATTACAGGTAGACAGTGATGAGACTGGTTTTAGCCATAGGCTGCTAAATGATTTATATTGGTTTTTGTTTTAGAGATACAGCATTGAAACATCGACCAGTGATCCCGCACAGTAACACTATCCTAAACACACAAGGGATGATTTACACTTATTCCAAGCCAATTAACCTACAAATGTGTATGTCTTTGGAGTGTGGGAGGAAATCAAAGATCTTGGAGAAAACCAACACGGTCACTGGGAGAAGCTACAAGCGCCCTGCAGACGGCGAATGGCATGTTGGCTTTATAATAAGAGGAGTCGAGTACAGGAGCAAAGAGGTCCTTCTGCAGTTGTACAGAGCCCTAGTGAGACCACACCTGGAGTATTGTGTGCAGTTTGGTCCCCTAATTTGAGGAAGGCCATTCTTGATATTGAGGGAGTGCAGTGTAGGTTTACAAGGTTAATTCCCGGGATGGCGGGACTATCATATGTTGAGAGAATGGAGCGGCTGGGCTTGTATACACTGGAATTTGGAAGGATGAGAGGGATTCTTATTGAAACATATAAGATTGTTAAGGGTTTTGGCATGCCAGAGGCAGGAAACATGTTCCCAATGTTGGGGGAGTCCAGAACCAGGGGTCACAGTTTAAGAATAAGGGGTAAGCCATTTAGAACAGAGACGAGAACACTTTTTCTCACAGAGAAGTGGTTAGTCTATGGAATTCTCTGCCTCAGAGAGCAGTGGAGGCCGGTTCTCTGGATACTTTCAAGAGAGAGCTAGATAGGGCTCTTAAAGATAGCGGAGTCAGGGGATATGGGGAGAAGGTAGGAACGAGGTACTGATTGGGGATGATCAGCCATGATCACATTGAATGGCGGTGCTGTCTCGAAGGGCTGAATGGCCTCCTCCTGCACCTATTGTCTATTGACTCTTGGCATCCTTAGTCAGTATTGAAGCCAGGTCTCTGGCGCCACAAGAGCCACATCTAACTCCCTCTTAAACTATAGCCATGAACTGGCCTCAAATTACCCTCTGTGTGCAGAGAGTTTGAAGAGATTCACCATCTCTGTGTGAAAAAACAGGACATTCTTCTCATCTCGGGCCATTTAAAATAGATTTCCCCCTTATCCTTAAGCTGACGACCCCCGCTCCTGGACTTCCCAAACATTGGGAACAATCTTCCTGCATCTAGCCTGTCCAACCCCTTAAGAATTTTGTAAGTTTCTATAAGATCCCCTCTCAATCTCCTAAATTCTAGAGAGTATAAACCAAGTCTATCCAGAACATTAGCAGTGTTGACCTCTCACTAAAATGCAACCCAGTGATTTAAATCAACCTGCAGGCTCAGAACCAGGGCCACTTTAGTTTGGTTTAGTTTAAAGATACAGTGTGGAAACAGGCCCTTCGGTCCAATAAGCCTGTGCTGACCAATGTTCCCCGTACACTAACACTATCCTACACACACTAGGGACAATTTTACCAAGCCAATTAGGCTACAAACCTGTACGTCTTTGGAATGTGGGAGGAGACCAGAGTTCCCAGAGAAAACCCACACAGGTCAAGGGCAAAACGCACAGTCCTCCCATATTCAGGATCGAACCCAAGTCTCTGACGCTGTAAGGCAGCAACTCTATCGCTGTTCCACCATTACACAAGATGCCTGATTATCATGAATAGAAACATAAACCATATAATATAACAATTACAGCACGGAAACAGGCCATCTCGACCCTTCTAGTCCCACCGAGTCACATAATCTCCCCTATGTCCCATATACCTGCGCTCAGACCATAATATGTTATTCCCTTTTTATCCCTATACGCTATCCAATTTACAGAAGCCAAATGATAAAAACGAACCTGCCTCCACCATCCTTCACTGGACTAGGGACAATTTACACACATACCAAGCCAGTTAACCCACAAAACCCATCTGGAGTGTGGGAGGAAAAGTTCCCCCCTCATGTTACCCCACAAACTGCAGTCCCTTAATTCTCAAGTCATGTCCCCTTGTTTGAATCTTCCCTACTCTCAGTGGAAAAAGCTTTTCCATGTCAACTCTGTCTATCCCTCTCATCATTTTAAAAAACCTCTATCAAGTCCCCCCTCAACCTTCTGCGCTCCAAAGAATAAGGCCCTAACTTGTTCAACCTTTCTCTGTAACTTAGTTGCTGAAACCCAGGCAACATTCTAGTAAATCTCCTCTGTACTCTCTCTATTTTGTTGAAATCCTTCCTATAATTAGGCGACCAAAATTGTACACCATACTCCAGAATTGGCCTCACCAATGCCTTGTACAATTTTAACATTACAGCCCAACTTCTATACTCAATGCTCTGATTTATAAAGGCCAGCACAACAAACGCTTTCTTTACCACCTTATGTACATGAGATTCCACTTTCAGGGAACTGTGCACAGTTATTCCCCGATCCCTCTGTTCACCTTCATTCTTCAATTCCCTACCATTTACCATGTACGTCCTATTTTGATTTGTCCTGCCAAGGTGTAGCACCTCACATTTATCAGCATTAAACTCCATCTGCCATCTTTCAGCCCACTCTTCCAACTGGCATAAATCTCTCTGTAGACTTTGAAACTCTACTTCATTACCCGCAACCCCACCTCTCTTAGTATCATCTGCATACTTACTAATCCAATTTACCACACCATCATCCAGATCATTGATGACATGACAAACAACAGTGGACCCAACACAGATCCCTGTGGCACCCCACTCGTCACTGGCCTCCAATCTGACAAACAACCATCCACCATTACTCTCTGGCATCTCCCATTCAGCCACTGTTGAATCTATCTTGCTACTCCACCATTAATACCCAACCATTGAACCTTCTTAACCAACCTTCCGTGAGGAACCTTTGTCAAAGGCCTTACTGAAGTCCATATACACAACATCCACTGCTTTACCCTCATCAATTTCCCGAGTAACATCTTCAAAAAATTCAAGAAGATTAGTTAAACATGACCTTCCAGGCACAAATCCATGTTGACTGTTCCTAATCAGACCTAATCAGACTAATAAAATCAGATGGGTGGCTAAAGCACCTGTTTTATTCCCCTGTCGAGTGAACATTACAGGTTCCGCTTCCTGTCCTCAGTTTCAGTGATGTTGACTGGAGAAAACCAGGAAAATTGGACTGCTGTATTCCCACAGCCGTCAGAATTAGACGGATGGAACATGAGAAGGAATAGCCATGCTGGCTAACCTTGGGCACAATCAAATACTGCTAAGTAAGTTTACTGGTCTTTTTTTTTATAAATCATGTTTCTCGGGGTATCGAAATCTAAATTGTATTAAAGGTACACAAAATTGCTGGAGAAACTCAGCGGGTGCAGCAGCATCTATGGAGCGAAGGAAATAGGTGACGTTTCGGGCCGAGACCCTTCAGGGTTTCAGGGTAAATTGTATTAGTTTTTTAAGTTATGACATCGGATGGAAGCTGCATACAAAACTCTCATTGCACCTATGAGCAATGACAATAAAATATATTATTAATATCATTATTATTATTATTATTATTATTATTATTATTATTATTATTATTATTTAGATGACTTTAGTTCAGCTTACTTTAGTTTAGTTTAGTTTTTGAGCAGTAATGTAGGATTGTTTGTCTTTCAGGTGAGATGTAGAATCGATAACCTTATAATTGTAATTGTAATTGTAATTGTAAATCTTTATTGTCATTTCCTGAGTATTCACATACTCAGAGGAAACAAAAAAACGTTTCTCAACCAGTGTCCGTTCAGTTTTCGTTACAAAATAAATAGCAATTAAAATTAAAATACAGTCATGAACAATTTAACCCTCTAATAACATTCAATAACATTCAACAGCCGTTCCGACCGGCAGCGGCACAACAGTGGCTCTGCTGCAGTGTGGGGGTTTGTGCACGATATTTGGCAGGGGGCAAAGTCCATTTAACAGTCTTATAGCCTGTGGGAAGAAGCTGAGGAGCATCCTGCTGGTTTTGCAGCTGATGCTCCTGTACCTCTTCCCAGATGGGAGGATGGTGAAAAAGTCATGTGATGGGTGGTAAGGGTCTTTGATGATGGAGATGGCTCTGTTGATGCATCTCTTCTTGTATATGTCCAGCAGGAAGGGGAGTGCTTTATCAGGTGAATATAGTTCTGTTCAGTTCAGTTTATTTTATTGTCACGTGTACCGAGGTACAGTGAAAAGGTTTTGTTGCATGCTAACCAGTCAGCAGAAAGACAATACATGATTACAATCGAGCCATTTACAGTGTATAGATACCTGATAAGGGAACAATGTTTAGCTTACCTCTGTCCGGCTTATAGCCAACCATTGCTTATGATATTAGTGCTGCTATTTCTCCACATTCTGCACTGCTTTGCTATTGCAAATTCCCCTGCACTTGCTGACACTTAATAAAACATCTCCCTCCGAACCTATTGCTCTCCCGGGCTGCTTGAAAATTGGGCCCTAAAGGCAATCTCCAAGCAACTGACTGCGCAGGTTTCACACAGGGTCAGTGATTTACATGAAGGCACATGGAACCAATCCACAACACTTGTGAACACTGAAACCTTGCATCAGTGGCCACGTCGATCTTCAATGGCCATGACATTGACGCGATCACTCAGTGGAATTTTGAGATCATGCTCTCAGAATGCTCAGAAACGGAGCAGGAGCTGTCATCGAAAGTAATATTTTCCACTGATAATATAACTTGAGGAAAAACATTACGATTCTAGTTAGTAAGTGTTTCCTGGTTTGCACTTCTATTGAATATTTTATGTATTACACCACATTGGAGGATGCGATTGTGCTAAATAATGAATGCCAGAAAACATTCAAAGGTGTAATTGCTCCAACTAACAGTGCAGTAATGCTAAAGACCCAGGCTGGCAGGGAGGACAAAATAAATGTTTCATAATCCCCAATGACTTTCTTAAAAATGTAGTTAGTAAAGACTCCCTCACCCCAATGGAAACTGAAGATGAAAGAGGAGTATTGAGGAAAAACATTGGAAAAACATTCATTAAATAAAATCTGCAGAGTCGGCATCATCAACAGATCAAAGCTCACAAAGACATCGGTGCTGGTAGTGTACATTAAGCAATCTCCAGCTGTTAAGGCATTGATGACTGATGTAAGGGCGCAGAGCCTAAGAGGGGAGGTCAGAAATGGACACTCTTTCATATCAGCTTTGGATACAATACAATACAATACCATTTATTTGTCATTTGAACCTCACATGAAGTTCAAACGAAATTTAGTTTCTGCAGTCATACAAGAAAAGAACCAAGCCACACACCAACACAATTTACACAAACATCTATCACAGTGAATCTCCTCCTCACTGTGATGGAAGGCAAAGTCTTGTCTCTCCCCTGCTCTCCATTCCTCTCCCAAAGTCAACGTCAAAGCCCCTGGCGGGCGCTAGCATGTCCCACGGCCACTCAAAGCCGCGTCGGGCGATGTAAGGCCCTGCTCCCGGTCCCGATGTCGGAGCCCCCGGTGGGCGCTAGCAAGTCCCACGGCCATTTAAAGCCGCGCCGGGCGATGTAAGGCCCCGCTCCAGGTCACTCTCAATCCCGCAATTCGAGCGGGAGAAGTCGCCGTTGCCGGTGCCCCGCAAAGCGGTCTCCCACCGGGGACCCGCGAGCTCCCGGTGTCACCATCCACCAAATACACTGACTCATTAGACACAGAAAGAAAACATACCAGTCACAGCAAGAAATTGGGAAAGCAGGCATAGCACAGTACCGCAGCAGTTGAGTTGCTGCCTTACAGCGCCAAAGACCCAGGTTCGATCCTGACTTTGGGTGCTTGTCTGTACGGAGTTTGGATGTTGCCTCCGTGACCTGCATGGATTGTCTCCAGAATCTCTGGTTTCCTCCCACGCTCCAAAAATGTTCAGGTTTGTTGGTTAATTGGCTTCTGTAGAGAGTTCAGTAGCTGTGATGGACCAGGCAGTGTTTACCACTCTCTGTAATGTCCTTCTTTCTGCGTGACTGAGTTGCCGAACCAGGCCATGATGTAACCAGTCAACATGCTCTCGATCATGCACTGGGTCTGAATGGCAATGTTTGTCTGAAGGCCCTTTTATATTCTCCTTCGAGCATCAATCTGCTCATTCAACGGCTCGCATTTAGTTTCTTTCCTACCTCGTCAGAAAATTATTCTGTAAAATGGTTCACATTTTTTGATCACCAGACTTCACTCTACCCATATTAATAATTCACTTTCTAAGATTTGTAGGAAGTCTTGCTAACCAGGAAGAAACAAATAGATTCATTCATGTGGTATCTCCCTTTACTCTCCTTCCGGGTGGAATTTTGCAATGAATTGAATTGAAAGTACAAAACTATAATGAGATTCAAAATAAATAAAGATAAATGTTAATATCCATCCATCAATATCTCTGCAATTCTTGGTTTTACAGAAACGATATTTTTGTTCTTCTGCATTATGCATGTTTGAAAATATATTCTCACAGAGAAGATTTACGAGGATGTTGCCAGGACTCGAGGGTCGGAGTTCTTGGGAGAGGTTGAGCAGGCTGGAACTCTATTCCTTGGAGCGCAGGAGGATGAGGGGTGATGTTATAGAGGTGTATAAAACCATGAGAGGAATAGATCGGGTAGACACACAAAGACTCTTGCCCAGAATGGGGGAGTCGAGAACCAGAGGACATAGGTTTATGGTGAAGGGGGAAAGATTTAATAGGACTCTCAGGAGTAATTTCTTATACAAAGACTGGTCGGTGCATGGAACGAGCTGCCAGAGGAGGTAGTTGAGGGTAGCACTATTGCAACATTTAAGAAACAATTAGACAGAAACGTGGATAGGGCATGTTTAGAGGGATATGGGCCAATCGCAGGCAGGTGGGACTAGTGTAGATGGGCCATGTTGATCGGAGTGAGCAAGTTGGGCTGAAGGGCCTGTCTCTAGTCACAGCCAAGAAGAATGTTGCACCCAGACATGTGATTATCAAAATGGATGACACATGTTGTGTTGTGAAAGGTTTATTGAGATTTCTGAAGCTATTTTAACTATTATATGCATGGTCATGTTTGCATAGCTTCTGGGATTGCTTCAATGAGATGGGATGTTTAGTGCAGAAGATGTTAAAAACTCATTGATATTTGTCTGGCACAAGTGATTTGGGATGATACCATGGAATTTACTTCAGGATTATTGTTTTTATTCATTTGGGCTTCACTGCCATTTATCTCACAGCCCTACTCAAATAACGTTAGTTGATACACTGGTGCTGCATTAGAGTCATTCATTGAGCAACAAGCCTGGAAAGAGTGGATGTGCAGAGGATGTTTCCACTAGTGGGAGAGTCTAGGACCAAAGGTCATAGCCTCCGAATTAAAGGACATTCCTTTGGAAAGGAGATAAGGAGGAATTTATTTAGCCAGAGGGTGGTGAATCTGTGGAATTCATTGCCACAGAAGGCTGTGGAGGCCAACAAGGGATAGGCAGAGAAAGATTGATTCTTGATTAGTAAGGGTATCAGGGATTATTGGGAGAAGGCTGGGGGACAGGGTTAAGAGGGAAAGATAGATCAGCCATGATTGAATGACAGAGTAGACTTGATGGGCCAAATGGCGTAATTCTGCTCCAATCACTTATGATCTTATGATGCCTCTGTACATCAATGTTTTTACCAGTACATCTGGGATGTCCTCATTCTTTAGGGAACGGGGATTCTCCCATTATAGATGAAGCCCCCACTTGTATCTCCTCGCTATCTTGCAGCTCCGCCCTTGCTCCCCCTCCCCCAAATCGCAACAGAGGCAGAGTCCCCCTGGTCATTATATTTCACCGCAACAACCGTTGATTCCAACATATAATCCTCGAAAATTCCCACCTCCTCCAACGGGATCCCACCACTAGCCATATTTCCCACCTTCACTCTTTTCCACCTTCTGCAGAGACCATTCCCTCTGCAACTCCCCCGTTAACTCATCCCAAACCACCCCCTCCCCAGGTACCTTTGCCCTACAACCGCAGGAGATGCAACACCTATCGCTACACCTCCTCCCTCGACTCTGTCCAGGGACACCAACAGTCCTTTCAGGTTAGGCAGAGGTTCACTTGCACCTCCTCCAACTTCATCTACTGTATCCTTTGTTTAAGATGTGGACTCTTATATATCGATGAGACCAAACACAGACTGGGCGATCATTTCGCTGAACACCTTCACTCAGCCCACCTGAACCAACCTGATCTCCCAGTTGCCAAACACTTTAGTTCTCCTTCCCATTCCCACACAGTCCATTCCGTCATTGGTCTCCTCCATTGTCAGAGTGAGGCTAAACGCAAATTGGAGGAACAGCATCTCATATTTTAATTAGGCAGCTTATTGGTATGAATATTGATTTCTCACACTTCAGGTAGCCCCGGCATTCCCTCTCTCTCTATCCCTCCCTCACCCAAGTCACACTAGTTTCTTGTTTCCACCCAACAAACAGCTGACAACGGCCTTTTTGCATATCTTTTGTTCATTGTTCTTTATCTCTCCACATCCTCGTTTATATCTCTCCTTTCTCTTATCCCTAAGAAGGGTCGTGACCCGAAACGTCACCCATTCCTTCTCCCCAGAGACGCTGCCTGTCCTGCTGAGTTACTCCAGCTTTTTGTGTCTAAACCAACGATCTAAACCAGCATCTGCAGTTCCTTCCTACACAATGTTGTTTAGGTTATTTTATTGTTCTTTCCAATTCTCCTCCCTCACTCCAGAAATATATTTGCACGCAGACCTTTACACGCCAACGTTTTGTACCTCTAATGAAAATTAACACAACCAGTCGAGAAATCTGTCCATATAGGTTTTCATTAATCCTGCACATACTGTATAGTTATGGCTCTGCATTTTGGTGACTTAAATAGAATTGAACCTGGGAAATGAAATGCAATGTAAGTGCTCAAGGACAATTGTCTTTCTCTTTCTATAGATGTTGCTTGGTCAGTTGAGATTTTTCTCATGCTTACAGTTTGTATTTCAGACTCTCAATCACTGTGGTACTCTTCCCTTGCAAATGTATTATCATTATTTAACAACATCTGTAAAAAAGGGTTATGGGGAGAAGGCAGGAGAATGGGATTAGTAGGGAGAGATAGATCAGCCATGATTGAATGGCGGAGTAGACTAGATGGGCTGAATGGCCTAATTCTGCTCCTTTCACTTATGAACATGAATTTGTGAACTCATTGCCTGGATTGTACGGCTTGAGTTAACAGGAAAGATTGGATAGGCTGAGTGTTTTTCCCCTGGAACAATGAAGCTGAGAGGTGACATGATAGAGATATATAGAATTATGAAAGGCGTAGATAGGAAGATAACTAGTACCCGTTTCTAGTACTGCTCCCCTGAGTATAAGAGCAGGGAGGTTCTACTGCAGTTGTACAGGGTCTTGGTGAGACCACACCTGGAGTATTGTGCACAGTTTTGGTCTCCTAATCTGAGGAAAGACATTCTTGCCATAGAGGAAGTACAGAGAAGGTTCACCAGTCTGATTCCTGGGATGTCAGGACTTTCATATGAAGAAAGACTGGATAGACTTGGTTTATACTCGCTAGAATTTAGAAGATTGGGGGGGGATCTTATAGAAACTTACAAAATTCTTAAGGGGTTGGACAGGCTAGATGCAGGAAGATTGTTCCCGATGTTGGGAAAGTCCAGAACAAGGGGTCACAGTTTAAGGATAAGGGGGAAATCTTTTAGGACCGAGATGAGGAAAACATTTTTCACACAGAGGGTGGTGAATCTCTGGAATTCTCTGCCGCAGAAGGTAATTGAGGCCAGTTCATTGGCTATATTTAAGAGGGAGTTAGATGTGGCCCTTGTGGATAAAGGGATCAGGGGGTATGGAGAGAAGGCAGGTACAGGATACTGAGTTGGATGATCAGCCATGATCATATTGAACGGTGGTGCAGGCTCGAAGGGCCGAATGGCCTACTCCTGCACCTATTTTCTATGTTTCTATGTTCCCTGCTGTAGGGGGTTATAAAACTAGAAGGCACCGATTTAAGAGGAGAGGGAGGAGGCTTAAAGGGTATCTGAGGGCAAAATACTTCACAAAGCGCAGTTGTTATCTAGAATGAGCTGCAGGGGAGGTAATGGAGGAAGAAGCATTAATAGCAGGGGCAGCACAGTGGCACAGCAATAGAGTTTTTTGCAGCAGCAGAGACCCGGGTTCGATTCCAACTACAGATGCCGGCTGTATGGAGTTTCCATGTTCTCCCCATGACCGAGTGGGTTTACTCGGAGATCTTCGGTTTCCTCCCACAGTCCAAAGATATACAGATTTGTGAGTTAATTGGCTTGGTATAAATGTAAATTGTCCCTAGTTTGTGTAGGATGGAGCCTGTTTCCATGCTGTATCTCTGAACTAAACTAAACTAAAACATTGAGGAATCTTGCCACCTCGACACAGGTACAGGCATGTTTCTATGCTGAATAACTCTGTGACTAAAGTTGGAAACAAGTGTTTGAATAGCGCGAAAAAGGCTGATGCTAATCATCGACACAGGTTGAAAGGCATTATGCAATCAGTAATGCTTGAACATAAAAACAAACTGTGACTCAAAGGTGTTCAAGTGTTTTGATATCAGTCAGCGCGATTCAAAAGGCTTTGAAGGTCATTTGTATATTAGTCGTGGTTTTCCCTTTCGTAGTTCAGTTAATCTTTGAATTATTAAAACAAACTCCCCTCAGTCAAAGGTCTTCTGTTTTATATCAGTCCAGAGTGGCCCACATTTGAAGGTCATTTGTGGCAGGTGTTTCCCTTTCGTAGTCTTTCCACAGTCAAAGCCACTGATGACTAAACACAATGGTCAACATTTTTTTAATATTTGAACGGAAGGTGAGATATACAGTAAATTAGAGTTCAACTCGTAAGACTAAGCACACTGACTGTGGAAGTATGCAGTAGAATGCCCATTTATGGCAACAAATAAGATAATAATAAATGACTGTAATTGTATACTCATACATTTATGAATGAATGAAAAATATTAGGTGCAGTAATTGTATGACCTGTATATTGTATAATACATGAAACAAATTTATGACTTAGGCAGATAAAATAGCTTACACTTTTTTGCACAAAGGAAGCTGGAATCATCATTGCCTAGGTTTACCACTTCCCGAGTAAAGAAATGGTGTGCTCTGAATACATTCATATTAATTTGTTAATAATCTGGTGTGCATTATAATGCTCAGGGCTAACGCACAGGATGGCTGATTATAGTCATAGTGTAATACAGCGTGGGAACAAGCCCTTCAGCCCAACATGCCCACACCGGCCAACATGTCCCAGCTACACTAGTCCCACCTACCACCATTTGATCCATATCCCTCCAAACCTGTCCTATCCATGTACCCGTCTGACAGTTTCTGGGATAGTTCCAGCCTCAACTAGTACATCCTATGGCAGCTTGTTCCATACACCCACCACCTTCTGTGTGAAAAGGTTACCCCTCAATTTCCTATTAAAACATTTTTCATCTTAAATCCTATGTTCTCTGGTCCTCGATTCACCTACCCTGGGCAAGAAACTACTCTGGGCAATAGATCTACCCGACCTAATCCTGTCATGATTTAATACACCACTATAAGATAAGATTAATAGCTGAATAAATAATATAGATGATGAATGAACAAATAGTCATCCTGGGAACTGCAAATGCTGGTGTACAAAAAAAGACACAACGTGTTGGAGTGACTTAATAGATCAGACAGTATCTCTGGTGAACATGGATAGACAACATTTTGGGTCTGCACCCTTTAGACTGTTTGTGGTAGGGGGAGAAAGCAGGAAGAGATGTAGGTTCTGCAACAAAGGCAGGGATATGATAGGTGGACAGGAGTTTGGAGCAGGAGGGGGAGAGGTGATTGATAGATGGTTCATCTAACACCAGAATAAGTGCAGCAATTCAAGAATGTAGCTCACATCACATTTGCAAGGGCAATTATTGCTTAACTTGCAAGTGCTGCCTGTATCCTGTAAGAGAAACATCTGTGTCAATATGCTATTATATTTTATGGTGGCATTTATTTTAAAAAAACTATTATAAAAAGGGTTTTTTTTTCCCAGGGAGATCTTGAACCATGGCGATCATTAGTATTTGCTTTAAGTAAAAGTGAGCAAATAACAAATGATTCTCCTCTCTTTTTAGGTCTGTTGCCTTGTTATAAGCAACAGAGACCCAAGGCCCAAGGTTTGGTTAAATTATTAGGTTGATGTGAATGCATGAATCATTGTTTGAAATGTACCTTAAACTGGGATTTAAATTCTGAGGTAAATGCATCATAATGCCAACTTATTATTAAGGTGCATATTTACATTTAGTTACTCAGAGTGTATAGCCAGGCAGCAGATCGTTTAGCCCAAGAAGCTCATCCTCAGTGGAAGAGTCTGTAGTTTGCACACTGGACTCATAAATCACAAAATTGGAGTGAATGGAACTCATCTACAGGCCCTACAGAGAGTGGTGAGGACAGCGGAGAAGATCACCAGATCACCCCAACCAGCAATCCAGGACCTATACCCATCTCGCTGTCGCAAGAGAGCAAGCAATATCATCAAAGACACCACCCACCCAGCACACAAACTGTTCACCCTCCTACCTTCCGGTAAGCGCTACCGCAGCATGGCGGAGCAAAACCACCAGATTCAAAAACAGTTTTTTTCCCTCAGGCCATCAGACTACTCAACACACTTAAGAAAATTCCATGAACAGTCCCCAAACAAAGGCAACAAACTGTGAAAATAACTTTGGCTCAATGTCTCCAGTACGAAATTTGCACTTTTTCTATATTGCACCTTTCATTGTTGCACCCTGTGTAAAATACCTCAAAGTTTTTCCTACATTTTGGCACACTGTGAATATTTTAATATTTTAAATAATGTATGTCTATTGTCTATTTTTATTGGTATGTTGTCTGTCTGTGTTTTTAATATTACTGCACATTTGGAGTGTGGGGAAACGTAATTTCGATCCTCTGTGTAACTACTGTTGCATAATTGAATTGACAATAAAGTTTACTTTGAACTTTGAACTTTGAACTCATCCTCAATCCAAAGGGAATACCTGAGAAGACAACTAACTGCCATAGGAAATGTGTAGGAGGGAACTACCGATGTTGGTTTACACCAAAGGTGTGACACAAACAGGCACGGAAATTGCTATCAAAACATGGGGGGGACCAGAGGGGGACACAATTTCTTGGCAGCTGCACGCGCATGTGAGCTGGATTTAGCGCTACTTCTCTGCGCTGGCTGTGGGCCTGTGGGGCACTGTTCCCGTCTGACGCCCGATGTCTCTGGCCACCCCCGGGCGTGTGGGGGTGGGGGGGGGAGAACTCAGGCGGGGACGGGGATGGTCCAGTAGTGGTTCAGCAGCGATTGCTGCGCCGGAGACCCGGGATCGATCCTGGCTACGGATGAGGCACAGGTCTGTGTCCAGGGCTGCCGAGAGTGTTTGTCGCTTGTGACCCTATCACATGGGCATGCAATTCAAACTCCACTCTCTGATCTTTGCTCCACCAGGACGTCTCCCTCCTCCAATCATCGCGCTGAATCATCGTGGTCCCCTGCCCCCCCCCCCCCCCCCCATTGCCTGCTGACTGACGTCTCACTCGTCCAATCGGCGTCCTCGATCATCAGTCCCACCCCCACTGTCTCACGGAATGCGGAAATGTCTCTGGGTTTTAAAATCCGGATTACAAAAAATGGGGGGGATCGTCCCCACATCTCAAAACAGGGGGGGGGGGGGGGGTCCCCCCTGCCCCCCCCGGGGATTTCCGCCCCTGGACACAAATGCTGCAGTAACTCTGCTGGACAAGCAGCATCTCTGGAGAGTAGGAATGGGTGACGTTTCAGGTTGAAACATCCTTCTTTAGACTGAGAGTCTGGGGAGAGGGAAACTAGAGATATAGAAGGGTGCAAAGTGAAAGTAAGAATAGATCAAAGCAGACGGTGATCAAGGAAATGTACAATGGTTCTTTGGCGGCAAAGAGAAGGTTTATGCAAACAAAATCTTCCATTACCTTTCCTTTAAAAGATGCAGCAAGACATAGCAACAAATATCTTAAACTATTTAGAAACATAGAAACATAGAAATTAGGTGCAGGAGTAGGCCATTCGGGCCTTCGAGCCTGCACCACCATTCAATATGATCATGGCTGATCATCCAACACAGTATCCCATACCTGCCTTCTCTCCATACCCCCTGATCCCCTTAGCCACAAGGGCCACATCTAACTCACTCTTAAATATAGCCAATGAAGTGGCATCAATACCCTCTGTGGCAAGAGTTCCAGATTATTCACCACTCTCTGCTGGCAAAGTTATTCTCATCTCGGTTTTAAAGGATTTCCCCCTTATCCTTAAGCTGTGACCCCTTGTCCTGGACTTCCCTAACATCGGGAACAATCTTCCTGCATCTAGCCTGTCCATCCCCTTAAGAATTTTGTAAGTTTCTATAAGATCCCCTCTTAATCTTCTAAATTCTAGAGAGTATAAACCAAGTCTATCCAGTCTTTCTTCATAAGACAGTCCTGACAGCCCAGGAATCAGTCTGGTGAACCGTCTCTGCACTCCCTCTATGGCAATAATGTCCTTCCTCAGATTTGGAGACCAAAACTGTACGCAATACTCCAGGTGTGGTCTCACCAAGACCCTGTACAACTGCAGTAGAACCTCTCTGCTCCTATACTGAAATCCTTTTGCAATGAAAGCTAACATACCATTCGCTTTCTTTACTGCCTGCTGCACCTGCATGCCTACCTTCAATGACTGGTGTACCATGACACCCAGGTCTCGCTGCATCTCCCCCTTTCCCAATCGGCCACCGTTTAGATAATAATCTGCTTTCCTGTTTTTGCCACCAAAATGGATAACCTCACATTTATCCACATTATACTGCATCTGCCAAACATTTGCCCACTCACCCAGCCTATCCAAGTCACCCTGCAGTCTCCTAGCATCCTCCTCACAGCTAACACTGCCCCCCAGCTTAGTGTCATCCGCAAACTTGGAGATATTGCCTTCAATTTCCTCATCCAGATCATTAATATATATTGTAAATAGCTGGGGTCCCAGCACTCAGCCTTGCGCTACCCCACTAGTCACTGCCTGCCATTGTGAAAAGGACCCGTTTACTCCTACTCTTTGCTTCCTGTTTGCCAGCCAGTTCTCTATCCACATCAAACTGAACCCCCAATGCCTTGTGCTTTAAGTTTGTATACTAATTATTTATGTGGGACCTTGTCGAAAGCCTTCTGGAAGTCCAGATACACCACATCCACTGGTTCTCCCCTATCCACGCTACTAGTTACATCCTCGAAAAATTCTATAAGATTCGTCAGACATGATTTACCTTTCGTAAATCCATGCTGACTTTGTCCAATGATTTCACCACTTTCTCAAGTAACAATTTGTATGCAATATAAATTTGTAATAGTAATGACACAATCAACATTTATAAATATAACTGAATGTACACTGACTCATTTCTCACTCAATTATGAGATACAACATAAATAGTCTTAATTAAATAGTATCTACATTAACACAACTGAACTCGACAGTTAATTCTCCATAAGTAGTTTCAACTTGTATCAAAGGGTCATTTTAACTCTTTATATCAATGAATAATGAATATCACATTTATTTTGAAATATCATTATAAACCCCCAAAATACCTCAAAAAACCCCAAAAACCCCAAACAAGACCAATAACGTCTTCACTACAGTAATTGAAATAACACAGTTTCTAACATGTTTCCAAGTATTGCATTAATAGCAAAGTCTAACTTAAATTTGTCTAAATGCTTCCTATTGTCCTCTTCCGAAGCACTCCGTTTCATGCTCTGACATTTTTTCACAGCAGTTCCCCATGGACAGACTTCCCTTCCTCTGTAGATGGTCTCGAGGATAGGATGCCTCTGATTTTCTCTCCCCAATTGCTTCCTGTGCATGCAACTCAGCTATCAAAGCTTTCAGCGTCTCCTGCTGTGCCTTGGCTAATTATACTGGGCTGACATTGGTATAACCAAGCGTAAGGCAGCATCACACACAGGATCATTAATTTTTCCATCATCTCACACACAGCAATGTTATACATCTTCAAGACATTCAGCTCTAACTGAACACTTGTCAGGGCATTTTGCAGTTACATTCCTTGTACCAGCACAGTACCATTTGAGGATTGAAAAAAGCCCCACACAACCCTACATAGAACATCTTCTACCTTCCCAGGCTGTTGTCCAAACATTCTTGTGAACCAGCTTCATTTTATTCTTGAAAAAGGAATCACATTCACATCTGAGCTAGATGCTACTGATGGCCATAAAGGATGCCATCTCTCAGCAATGCAAGATCACAAGCTCCATCATCCCTAAAATCAAACAATACTTGATTATTAAGGGTGTCAAAGTTGCAAGGAGAAGGCAGGAGAATAGGGTTGATAGGGAAATGGATCAGCCATGATTGAATGGCGGAGTAGAATCGATGGGCCGAATGGCCTAATTCTGTTCTTGAGGCTTAAGAACATAAGTCATCAAATGCATCATCATTGTAGAACCTCTGAACCTGATTGTTCATTCTCTTGCTCCATATATCCCATTCTCACCTAATGGTGTCCTCCACAAATCCTTCCACCATGGACAAGTTTTGTTCAAGTACCTCATTACCATTATACTGCAGTTTCCGTTTTACTAGTTGTACAATCACAAGGTAAATGTTGGCGCAGGTCTCCCTGGCATTTGAACAGATAATGCAGCAAATTGCGTCTGGCAATTGTTTTAATGAATCAGGAAATATATTTGTCTTAAAGTTCATGATTCTCACCACAACCTCACATCCAGGTGTTACCTTAATTGCAATCAATGACACCACACTGTTGATCCTTTTATCAATTGCATGTCCCCCCGTCCCCCCAACCTTTAGAAGGATTATGGAGATACAAGGAATTGCAGATGCTGATTTAACAAAAAAACACAAATCACTAGAGGATCTCAGCAGGTCATCGCTGGAGAACATGAATAGGTGGCGTTTTGAGTTGGGACCCTCCTTGTGGCTAATTGCTTAATTGGGGAGAAAGCTGGAACATAGGTGAAGGCAGGACTTGTCTGGCCTTTGTCCAGTCATCTTAAAATGAAAGGCACTCTCACCCGTATCCATCAATCGCTTGCCAAGCTTTGCCCTTGAACAGCCTCTGTTCTAGATAGATAGATATGCCATTTATTGTCACTATATAGTGATTCAACAGTGGCTGAATGGGAGAAGCCAGAGGGTAATGGTGGATGGCTGTTTATCGGGTTGGAGGCAGGTGACTAGTGGGGTGCCTCAGGGATCTGTGTTGGGTCCTTTGTTGTTTGTCATGTACATCAATGATCTGGATGAAGGTGTGGTAAATTGGATTAGTAAGTATGCAGATGATACCAAGATAGGGGGTGTTGTGGATAATGAAGAGGATTTCCAAAGTCTACAGAGTGATTTAGGCCATTTGGAAAAATGGGCTGAAAGATGGCAGATGGAGTTTAATGCTGATAAATGTGAGGTGCTACACCTTGGCAGGACAAATCAAAATAGGACGTACATGGTAAATGGTAGGGAATTGAAGAATACAGTTGAACAGAGGGATCTGGGTATAACCGTGCATAGTTCCTTGAAGGTGGAATCTCATATAGATAGGGTGGTAAAGAAAGCTTTTGGTATGCTAGCCTTTATAAATCAGAGCATTGAGTATAGAAGCTGGGATGTAATGTTAAAATTGTACAAGGCATTGGTGAGACCAAATCTGGAGTATGGGGTACAATTTTGGTCGCCAAATTATAGGAAGGATGTCAACAAAATAGAGAGAGTACAGAGGAGATTTACTAGAATGTTGCCTGGGTTTCAACAACTAAGTTACAGAGATAGGTTGAATAAGTTAGGTCTTTATTCTCTGGAGCGCAGAAGGTTAAGGGGGGACCTGATAGAGGTCTTTAAAATGATGAGAGGGATAGACAGAGTTGATGTGGACAAGCTTTTCCCTTTGAGAATAGGGAAGATTCAAACAAGAGGACATGACTTCAGAATTAAGGGACAGAAGTTTAGGGGTAATATGAGAGGGAACTTCTTTACGCAGAGAGTGGTGGCGGTGTGGAATGAGCTCCCAGTGGAAGTGGTGGAGGCAGGTTCATTGGTATCATTTAAAAATAAATTGGATAGGCATATGGATGAGAAGGGAATGGAGGGTTATGGTACGAGTGCAGGCAGGTGGGACTAAGGGGAAAAAAATTTGTTCGGCATGGACTTGTAGGGCCGAGATGGCCTGTTTCCGTGCTGTAATTGTTATATGGTTATATTGTTGTGGTTATACATGTACAATGAAATTAAAAGCTGCTCGTACTCAGTGCATACATATAATTTAGTACAAAAAACAAGAAACAGAAAACAAAAACAAAAGGGAGAAGGGGGGGGGGGGATAGGTGCACAATTCTGCAGCGCTATATACATATCTATCAAGGCAAATGGTGAAGGAGATGTTTAAAGATTATATTAAATATTAAAAATGTTTTTTTTTTTAAATGTTAAAAATTAGTTACAATACACATTACAGTTCCAAATTTCATTACGTGGATATAATAGATGGAAGTCCGGGTGTTGGGCTGTAAAGTCAGTGCATGTGTGAATTAAGAGTAGTTATAATTTTCGGAAAGCAACTATTCCTGAGTCTATTTGTCCTAGATTTGATGCACCTATAGCGCCTTCCAGAGGGCAGCAGGTCGAACAGTCCAAACGCAGGATGGGAGCTGTCCTTGATGATATTCTTTGCCCTGCTAAGGCAGCAGGAGGTGTAAATATCCATCAGGGAGGGGAGAGGGCAGCCAATGATCCTCTGCGCTGTCCTAGTTACCCTCTGAAGCCTCTCCCTGTCTGCCATGGTGCAGCTGCCATACCATGCTGTAATGCAGTATATCAGCAGGCTCTCGATGGACGAGCGGTAGAAGGTCAGCAGCAGGTTAGAGTCAAGGTTGTGCTTCCTGAGGACCCTCAGGAAGTGCAGCCGCTGCTGAGCCTTCTTGATGACCGCTGTCGTGTTGTCTGTCCAGGAGATATCAGCAGCGATATGGACGCCGAGAAACCGGAAGGTGTTGACCCTCTCCACACACTCGCCGTTGATATGTAGGGGGACTAAGTCGGTGCTGTGCCTCTACTGACTACGATACTCAATCAGTGTTGTCTCAACCTGAAACGTCACCAATTCCTTCTCCAGAGATGCTGCCTGTCCTGCTGAGTTACTCCACATTTGGTGTCTATCTTCAGTATCACTTGAATTATCTGGTGTGACAGCCTGCCTGCCTGCCATGCAACCTCAAAGTGCCTGATCTGAAAACATCTGAATATCATAACCTTAATTGATCCAAAGACATACTATCCATTTTTTTCCTCTGGTCCCTGGTTACGCATACTGAAACGTGTATGTCATGAAAACCTCTGATGGCATTTATTTAAAATGCCTCTTACTGTTTCATCAAGAGAGATCTCATCTGCGGTTTATGATGCAAATCAAAGTTTCATATTTATAGTCCAGCTATTTGTTTGAATCTTCTTCTGTGATGTATGGCCACTTTGCACTGATCACTCACTACTCTCAAGCACTCAACAATATCAATTACTCTCAGGAAAACCTTATCTTCTTCTTGGTTCTTGGTTACTTGGTCCTCCAAAATATTCCAAATGGAATTGAAACTGGAGGTGGTGAAGGGAGGGCTTAAGCCAGAAAGGGTTATTGGGAAGAAAGAGCTACTTTCAATTTAGTTGCATCTGGTTGGGTAACTATAGTTGGGCGGAGATTATTCCATGCTTTAATTGTGCGGGGGAAGAACGAATTGCTGTACACATCTGTCTTTGTAGCTGAGATCACAAATTGGATCGAATGCCCTAGTCTGCTCCTAATTGGTTTGGGTTTGGTGTAGGTCTTGTAGTCTATGTCGAGCTGACCATATGCAGAGCAAACACGTGCTCACTCCTACTTCTCCAGCTCATCAATGTACTGCCATATTCATAACCCACCATCATTACCACCATATTCCCTCACCTTTGCTCCTTCCACAGCAACAATAAGCCAAACTAGTTGCCAATATAGCCACAAAGATAGACACAAAAAAGCTGGAGTAACTCAGCAGGTCACGCAGAATCTCTGGAGAAAAGGAAAAGGAGATGTTTCGGGTTGGGACCCTTCTACAGACCATCAGCTCGCCCATAAGTAGTTCGATAAGGCAAGTTACAAGGATGGCGATCCTAACCAAACATTGGTCATGCACGGTGAACAACAATGATTCATAAATCATATTGTATTGAATAGATCAATAATGTTTACTGTTGCTATTCCATGATGGAAGCAATTTCTCCATTGACTATATGCTGACATGATCAGACTCACACATGGCATACAGCTAATCTACACTATGGGTACGGTGACTTCTCATCAACACACTACCAGATTGATGAATGATTATCTCCTATTCAGGGGCTTGATTTGACCCACCCACAATTGGACAGTAAACCTTAAGTAGTATTTTACCAAGTTCAGCTTCTGCCCTGGGGTTAAAAATCAATAAAATTAGCAATATTGTGATCACTGCTGCTTACATGCCCTGCAAACCTGATTTTTTTTTTTCACCATTTCAAGCTTACTGCTAAATATTGCAGGGTATAGGCTTGTCTTGGTGTTCATTTCAACACAAGTCAAGTCAATGACAATCAATCTATAGTCATTGCATAAATTTATTTTCTTCTGCACTCAAACATGCCCACCATCATCTTCCTGAGTGTGTAAGTAATTAAAATTGTCTTTACTTAATGCCCTCCAATTGTGTGATCTGCTTATTATTTGCTTGTACAAGCTCACATCAATTAATTTTTCTCTCAACAGTCTGTGGCGATTGTTTTTATTTTAATTTAGTGCCTCCCAGGTTTACTAGTCCTTAACTCCAATTAAATAATTTCTTTTGATTTATGTTGCATTGTTTCTTAGTAGCACTGGGATTCATCTCTCAAGCTGCTTCCTAAAGCACCGTGAATCTTGCAAACTTTTAAGACCTTTCGTTATGCAAATCTTTGTCCAACTCAAGCTGAAAACATGTTTCTATGAAATCAATTAAATTTATTCCCTCCTTCCATAGGAGAATTTAATGATCCAGCATCTTATTCCTTCTCATCTATAAGTTTACAGAAGACACTTACATTTAATCAATATTATAATAACTCCTATTACCAGATGCGTGTTTATTGATTTAACCTTCTCCTTTAATATCTCAGTTCCCTCATTATGGCTGCTCACCCCTTGGTTATATTTGTTTCTTATCATTCTTCCTGTCATCTTGCTTCCTCTCCAGTCCAAGGCTAAATGATTTCCATTTCAAACCTATTATCTTCTAATTAGATTCTCTTCACCTCTTCCAGAGATTTCATACTTTTCTGAAATACAATCTGCTTTTTTATTCATTTGATTTAGGTGCTGCCGTGATTTTCACCCAACATCTTATTTCTTGAAAAGATATAGCATATTCTTCATTCTCTCCAAAACCATGTCTTTTGTCTGATGGCTGCATATTAATTGACTTCACATTCCATTAGAACTGGCTGCAGAAATTGTTGTGAAAATGATGGTGAATTAATGGTGCCTGTCAGTTTTAGTTTACATAAAATCTACCAACTTGCAGTGAATTGAGAAATGATATGAGTTTTGATTGTTACAGGAACGAATTTAAGAAAAATGTTTGTACATAGATGCTTGTTGAGCATAGAAATCTTCACTGTAAGTTCACGGGAGGACATCTTATTGCCATTCTTAAAGGAAACATGAATAAATGGTTAATACTAAGGAAATGAAAAGAATGCGAGGAGACATGAATTCAGTTTGCGAATTTTGGATTGCACTACCCAGAGCTAACATATTTATTGAGCAGGAAAAATTGAGCTTGTTCTATGCTGGAAATACTACACAGTCTGCTGACACAGACTGTTCTAGTCATGAGTACTTAACCCTGCTCAACTCTGCTTTATTCAACATTCTTGTTGATCAATAAACCTCAACTTGATTCAGGACCATTCCTGTTGTTTTCCTGGGTTTCTTCTCCTCATTGATTATATCTTCTATTTTTCTGTCTCCAAGGTGATTAATTGTCCCATGGTCAGCTTTTCTGTTCTATTAGAGTCATAGAGTGATACAGTGTGGAAACAGGCCCTTCAGCCCAACTTGCCTGCACTGGCCAACATGCCCCGGCTACACTAATCCAACCTGCCCGCATTTGGTCCATATCCCTCCAAACCTGTCTTATCCATATTCTCCACACAACTTTACCTTTCTATTCTGCTTTGACTTTGATCCAAAGATAAGCTGTTCACCTGAAATGTAATTTTCTGCAGCATTAGAAATGGGAGCTCATGATGTGGAGATTCTATTGGAGTTTTAGATCCAGAACCATGGTTGGGTTCTCCTCATGGAACTTGGCTTGTTTTCCTGTCAAACAGATTGGTGGAGGGCATTGGATAGTGACCTGATGGTTGCAGTAGAAGCAAGGACACAGGAGGGTAGGGTGTCTATACTCTCATTCCACCCTTCTCCCTCCCCAACCAAAGTTCTGATCTCTATCTAGGTAGGTGGTATGGTTTACATTCCCAGATGTTGGGCTGTTGTTATGTAGAATAAGGGGTGGAATATGTGCCAGGGGACGCCCTCATCTGTGATTGCACTCTCATCAGTTCAGAAACCTGGGATAACCACCCTTCCAGGGTTAAATGCACAAAACAGGTGCAAGGCACAATTGACTGAGATATTTCATTGTCATTCTTCAGCTACTAAAGTTTGAAATGTTGGAGTAGGAGCTGGGATGGAATTGGGATTAGGATTTTTGTAGTCTCACTATACTCTGGACCATCAGTGTTTAGTTTAGTTTAGTTTAGTTTAGTTTAGTTTAGTTTAGTTTAGTTTAGTTTAGTTTAGTTTAGTTTAGTTTAGTTTAGTTCAGATTCAGATTCAATTTTAATTGTCATTGTCAGTGTACAGTACAGAGACAACGAAATACATTTAGCATCTCCCTTGAAGAGCGACATAGCAAACGATTTGAATAAAAAATAATAAGGGTCCGGGGGGGGGGGTGGTGATTGGCAGTCACCGAGGTACGTTGTTGAGTAGAGTGACAGCCGCCGGAAAGAAGCTGTTCCTCTAGTTCAGTTTAGTTTAGAGATACAACATGGAAACAGGCCCTTCGGCCCACTGAGACCACACTGACCAGCGATCCCCATACATCTGCACCATCCTACACACTAGCAACAATTTACAATTTTTACCAAAGCCAATTAACCTTTACGTCTTTGGAGTGTGGACGAAAACCAGAACACACGGGGAAATCCCACACAGCCATGACAAATTCCATACAGATAGCACCCGTAATCAGGATCAAACCCGGGCCTCTGGCGCTGTAAGGCAGCAACTCGACCTCTGCGCCACAGTATCAAAATGAAAAACTTCTGAATGTTGAGGTTTCAAGGCCCACTTTCTCAAAGAAAAATCTAAGCTGACATTCCAATACAGCATTGAGAACAAGCCACACTCTCAGCTATAACATATTTTTGATGAGATGTTAAACAAAGGCCAGAATTTTTGTGAATGTGGAAAAGGCAAAGGGCCTATGCCATTATTTTTAAGACCAAGGTATTTTCTCCCTGCATCCTGTCCTATAGTTACTCCTCAATCAGTATTACCAAACAAGTGAATATCAGGTTAGAATCATATTAGAGAAGGGGGAGAAGAGTGGAAAAAGGATTTATTAAAGTTTAAAATGTGAATTTATCAATGTCTTAAAACATTGCATGTCCAACCTCACAGCATTCCAAGCAGAGTGCAGGCAGCAAGTCCAACCTCACAGCACTCCAAGCAGAACATGGTAAGCATTCTGAATCCCGTTACTAATCATATACTCTGTGTAAGCAGTTTGAAAATAAGAACACAGGTGTGTCTAAACCAAATGAATCAAATGTTTAAAGCCTTTTTTATTCTGAAACACTCTAGAGCTGCTGCTATTGCAAAAACATGCTTTAAATAACTTTCAACAAACACACACACACTCACCATATGTATCACCTCTTGAATAACTCAAACGGTTCAGGGTGGCGTCTCCACTTGGGGCCGCCTGCACTCAGCACCACCTCTGAACTCACAGGAAATTACGCAATCAGCACCACCTCTCCACTAAACGGAAGTCTCGGAATGAGCAGCAATTTTGCATTAAACACAGTCCTGATTAATAAAATGTTTATTCGTGTTTTTTTGCTTCCTTCCAAAAACTGTTGCTCAGCAAGCCACATTTAAAACACAAGCCACATTTAAAAAGTGAAACAAAAGACACAGTCTATAGAACTATGACCTGTAGTTGCTGAGGTTAGTGTCGTGTAGTGTTCAAGAGCCTGATGACAGCTGGGAAGAAGCTCTTCTTGAACCTAGTGGTCATGGTTTTCATGGGTCCCTCTTTCCTATGGTAGAAATGAAATGAGTGTGTGTGCAGGGTCGTGTGAGTCTTTGAAGATATTGGCTACCTTTTTGAGGCACCTTCCATAGTTTAGTTTAGTTTAGTTTGGAGATACAGCGCGGAAACAGTCCCTTCGGCCCACTTGATCCACGCCGACCAGCGATCCCCGCATATTTACACTATCCTACACACACAAGGGACAATTTACACTTATACCAAGCCAATTAACCTACATACCCATACGCTTTGTGGGAGGAAACCGAAGATCTCGGAGAAAACCACGCAGGTCACGGGGAGAACGTACAAACTCCGTACAGACAGCACCCATAGTCAAGATTGAACACAGATTTCCAGCTGTAAGGTAGCAACTTTACTGCTGCGCCACCGTGCAAATCCCTTCGATGATAAGAAGGTCAGTGCCTATAATGGACCAGGCAGTTTCAACCACTCTCTGTAATCTCCTTCATTATGTTGCCAAACCAAGCCATATATTTGTAGTTCGTCAACATGAAATTTCAATGCGAAAAATATTATGTATATACGTTTCCTTTGGATAGTTGTGTGAAACTGGCAGTAATGATTCAGTTACCCATTATGTTTCTCTCCCACTCTCTATTTCAATTGACTACAATGGAAATAAAACATGTCCCCAAGGTAGAATGAACCTATTGGTTACCATAAGATTGAATGTGGATGCACCTGAGATATCCTCTTTGCCTTTGCCAATTGAAGGCACTGATGGTCTGACTCCAGTGACTAATAAAAGAGAATCTTGCAGATACATTCCCCTGGGATTACTGGCAGACCAGTTCTCCTGAATAATTCAAACATACATTAAGACTCACATAAATAATCCAGTTATAGACTATAATTGGATCACGGCCTTTGTGTTGCACAAGTTTGACCTAAAGAGAATTGTGTTTCTATTTAGAAGTAAACAGTTTAATGCAAATCCAGCTTGAGAAAACAAAATTCCTATTTAACCAGTCTCATTTCATTCAAAGCTATTATTTCCGTAGATTTATAAACCCGTGTTACTCTTCACTGCGGTTCACATTCTTACAATACTTAAATTTCAAAGTGGCTGTAATAAAATATTTTATTCACATTCTTTTTTAATAATAAGAGAACCATGTTCAGCCATGCATTGGTAATATCCAAGAAAGGTCATGGGGTGTGTGATAAATGAACTGAGAATTCAGTGGAGCTTAATCAGAACAATAAAGTTAAGCTATGTCAGAAGTCTGCAAGTTCCAAGTCAGCAAACTTTTAACACACGATGACAAATCGGTTCACAAAAAAAACACGAAAGCTCAATGTTCTCGTTAAAAATGGCTTCTGTTTTGATTATACTTTATACTGCTTATTACAGGTAATAATTGAAATAAGCCAGTTTACGGCAGGCATGTTCTCCAAGGCTATTATCATAGAGATACGATATAATAAACTTCATAAAAATAAACTCATTTTTTGTTATCAATGCCTAATTGCTATTTGTGTTGTTCTGCTGTGTTAAATAATAACTGTATTTTTCTTGGTATGGAATAGCAGTGAAACAAAATTAAGTATCAGGAGAAATATCTCTGCAAATTGGCTACTGAAAATGACAATGTCCTTAAGACACTATACCGTCTATACAATAAATTTACAGTAGCTTTAATAGTAGATTGTGTCCCCCAAGACAACCAAGTGCAAACAAAGAGGTATTTGACATTTTATAGGATGGTTTATCAAGGATGGGGAATACAAGAAATAACCATATTTAATTTAGTGTGAGGAAGAGGGAACATTTTGGAATCTATAATGAAGAATGGCTGGACATCTTGGAAAAAATTGTATTGTGCAAAGTCAACATGGATTTATGAAAGGAAAAGAATATGTGATTAATCTGTGAGAGTTCTTTGAGGATGTGTAGTAGAATGGATAAACAGGAACTAGTGGAAGTGTTATAGACAATAGACAATAGTTGCAGGAGTAGGCCATTCGGCCCTTCGAGCCAGCACCGCCATTCAATGTGATCATGGCTGATCATCCCCAATTAGCACCCCGTTCCTGCCTTCTCCCCACACTCCCTGACTCCACTATCTTTAAGAGCCCTATCTAGCTCTCTCTTGAAAATATCCAGAGAACCGGCCTCCAATAGTTGTAGTTCGTTTACAGAGCCAACTGGTCCACAGAGGATGCAGCCTCTACAACACTCAACCTCGCACTATCATATGTCGACCGGAAGAATACCTATGCCAGGATCCTCTTCATAGACTTCAGCTCCGCTTTTAATACAATTATCCCACAGCAGCTGGTGGAGAAGCTGAAGCTGTTGAAGGTATAAGCCAGTTTACGGACACTGGCACTTGCAACTGGGTCCTTAACTTTTTTTATTTTTTTTAATTTAATTTTCATTAGAAGTACGGTAAATAATACACAACATGTATGTCTTACTACATTTTTTGTACCGCTTCATTTTTTTAACTTTGAGAAAAAGATAGAAGTAAAGGAAGTAAAGAAAGTGCGCAAGAGTCGTGAAGGTGCAGGAAAGTGTTGGGAAAAGAAAGCCCCTTAGAAAAGAAGTTAGAGAGGGAAGTAAAGAAAGAAAGTAGGCCCTAGAAAAGAAGGAAAAAGAAAGGAGAAACAATCGCTCTATTATAACATTAAACTCTACAGAAAGGGGACTACCAACCAAGTCTGTTGTTGTTGTTTTGTTTTTTTATTACCAGATCCTGGAGCCTTTTATTTATTTATTTATGTGTTTATTTATTTTTTTAATTACTATTGCACCTTATGTTTGTAATAATTCCAAAAACGTAGACCACGTCTTTTGGAATTGGTCTGGTTTGCCTGCTAAGAGGAATCTCATCTCTTCCAGATGTAGTGTTTCAAACATATCTGATATCCACATTTTTATTGTTGGTGTGGGCGCATTTTTCCAGAATTTAAGTATAAGCTTTTTCCCCATTATTAGCCCGTAATTGAATAAATTCTTCTGAAACACGTTTAGTTCAGGGTTACCTTCCGATATTCCAAAAATAATCCATTCTGGTTTTGGTACCAGTTTTATTTTAATTAATTTTGTAAATATGTCGAATATTTCATTCCAGAATTTTTGTATTTTTGTACAAAAAACAAAAGAATGCGCTATGGTAGCTTCTTGACACAGACATTTATCACAAATGGGTGAGACATTAGGGAAGAATTTATTTATTTTAGTTTTTGAATAATATAGTCTATGTAATGTTTTGAATTGGGTGAGAGTATGTCGTACGTTGATCGAACATTTATGCACCTGTAATAAGTAATTATCCCAGCTCTCTTTTGGAATTTCTATAGCTAATTCGTGTTCCCAGTCTCTTCTAATTCCATCAGTTGCGGGTATTTCTATGTTTAAGATGATGTTATATAAGTATGATATTAGATTCGCTGATTCTGCCTTTGACTTCATTGCTTCATCCAGTAAGTCTGTAGGCATATTATGATAGTCTTTTGTGTATTTTTTCAGATAATCACGGATTTGAAGATATTTAAAATATTGATTATTTTTCAAATTATATTTCAGTTGTAGTTGTTGAAATGATAGTAATTCTCCCAATTCATACAGATCTCCGAGCGTTTTAATTCCCATTCTTTCCCATTGCATAAATGATTTATCTATAATTGAGGTTTAAATGATGGGTTATTAACTATTGGTATTAAAAGAGATAGGTTTCTTAATTTTAAATTCTGTTTTATTTGTTTCCATGTTCTAATTGTGCTATGTATAATTGGAGTTTTGTTATAGTTTTTGTTATTGAGATATATTGGTGAGAGGAGAGTCGCTCCTATATTACACGGAGAGCAGTCCTCTCTTTCCATTAGAATCCAGTCCACCTGCTGGGCAGAATTGTCCAGCAGGTGAATCATATTTTTAATATTTACTGCCCAATTATAATACATAAAGTTAGGGAGCGCTTATATCAACAAGTTCGCTAGACCCCCCCAGCTCTTTTCGTTTATTAAGGTGTGCTCTTTGTATTCTATGGGATTTATAATCCCATATAAAATTTGGAATGTCTGAGTCCAATTTTTTGAAAAACTTTTTTGGGAGATATATAGGTATTGATAGGGTCCTTAACATTTTGACACAACGGCAGCAGACAGTCAGAGTGGGCAGTAGGACATCAAGAACCATCACCGTGAGCACTGGCTCACCCCAAGGATGTGTCCTAAGCCCCCTGCTGTTTAGTCTGCTTACTCATGACTGTACTGCCAGATTCAGCAACAATTATATCAACAAGTTCGCTGATGACACAACAGTGGTGGGTCTCATCAGTGACAACAATGAGTCGGCGTACAGGATGGAGGTGGAGCTGCTTACAGAGTGGTGCAGATCTCACAATCTCATACTCAATGTGGAAAAGACAAAGGAGATGGTGATCGATTTCAGGAGGGCTGGAAAACACCATCACACTCCGCTGCATATTGATGGAGATGCTGTGGAGAGGGTCAGCAGTGTGAAGTTCTTGGGACTCCACCTGGCGGATGACCTGACCTCTACGACCAACACCACAGCAGTCATCAAAAGAGCTCAGCAGCGGCTCCACCCTCTCTGTAGACTAAGGAAAGCAGGTCTCCCTACTGTTCACCTAAGGACCTTCTACAGGGGCACCATCGTGAGTATACTGACCTACGACATCACTTCCTGGTTTGGGAGCTGCAAGGCTTATGAGCAAAACCAACTCAACAGGATAGTGAAGACCGCCAGTAGGATCATTGGTGCCCCACTCCCTTTCCTGTTGGAGATCTATCAGAAGCGGAGCATCAGCAGAGCCATCTCCATTATTAAGGACCCTATCATCCATCACACCATATCTTCTTTCAAGATGGCGGGGCTGGCTGAACAGCTGCGGCCCACCTGCAGTCCGTCTGTTTTTTTTCTTTCATTTTGTTCCTTGTCATGTTTTAGTTAATTTTGTTTTATTAAGTTGTGTATGTGTGTGGGTGGGGTGGGAGAAACATGCTTTGGTCTCTTCCTTCGGGGCATGCGACTTTTTCTTCGGTCGTATTCCCCGTCCCCGTCTCCGTCTGAGCGGTGGCATCGGAGCTGTGGCGGCGGCAGCGGCAGCGGAGACCTGACTCGGCCTCTGAGCTGTGGCGAGGCAGCGGCCACCCGCGGAGTTTGAGCCGTCGCCTCGGCGCAGAGGGAGAACAAAGAGGGAAGAGACAGAGACTTTAAGATTTTGCCTTCCACCACAGTGAGGAGGTGTTTGGTGAACTCACTGTGGTGGATGTTAAATTTGTGTTGATTGTGTGTTTTTGTCATTTTTTATTAGATGTATGACTGCAGGGAAACTGAATTTCGTTCAGACCGAAAGGTCTGAATGACAATAAAACAAATCTAATCTAATCTAATCTAATCTTCTCCATTCTGCCATCTGGGAAGAGGTACAGGAGCATCAGGATGCTCCACAGCTTCTTCCCAATGGCAATAAGACTGATTAACAGACTGTGTCCCCTCCCCATACATCATACAACAACACATCTAACCTCGCCCATACTTTGACAGCTAGGCACCTGTCAAAGTAAAGCCACTGTTCAGTCTGAATGTCTGTTTTTATTTCAATTTTTAGGCCTATTTTAGATATGGTAATTTTAATTTTTAAAGCTATATGTATTTATTCTGTTTTTATTAACTGCACTGGCGTGAACTGATTGAGAAACACTTTTTTCGTTTCATCTGTGTATGTAAGTACTCAGTTAAAATGACATTAAAGTAAATACTGAAATACTGAACACTGAATACACCGCCCTCTGAGGCAGAGAATTCCACAGACGCACAACTCTCTGTGAGGAAAAAGTGTTTCCTCGTCTCTGTTCTAAATGGCTTACTCCTTGTATACAGATTTTTGGATGACTTTTGTTAATGTCCTACACAGGAATCTAATGAAGAGTTTAGACCACACAGAATTAGAGGTAAAATATATAATAATAGCACAAAGACAAAAACAATGCTCCAGAGTCTATATAGTTCTGAACTCATTTGGAGGTTGTAGTGTTTAATGGCCTGATGGTTGTTGGGAATAAGCTGCTCCTGAAGTTGGACGTTACAGTTTCTGGGCTCCTATTCCTGCTTCCTGATGGCAGGAGTTATATGAGAGTGTGACTAGGATGAGGTGGGTCTCTGATGATAGTGGCTGCCTTTTTGAGCCCGTGACTCCTATAAATCCCTTCTATGGTTGGGAGGTATCAATATGGACTGGGCACTGTTTGCCACTTTAAAAAAAATTCATTCCTGGGCGATCAAATTGCCGAATCAGCCATGAAGCAAACAGGCATATGCCCTCCACAATACATCTGTAGAAGACTGAGAGCTTTCATTGACATGCCAAATCTCCTTAATCTTCTAAGGAAGTAGAAGGCCTTTCATTATGATTCCATCAATGTGTTAGGTCCAGGACAGGTGTGTTGATGAGGAAGCTGAGGATCCAGCTGCAGAGTGATGCACAGAGACCCAGTACCGTGAGTTTGGTAACCAGTTTGGAGGGGATGATTGGATATTTCTCAGGTTTGCCAGATGTGTCTGATGTCTTACTGTAGGGATCGGCGTTGGACCCTAGCTTTCCACAATATTTATTAATGACTTGGCTGAGGGGGCCAAATGTCATATTTCAAAGTTTGCTGATTAATCCAAGCTGTTTTGCCAGTGGCAACTAAATTCCAGAACCAGGAAATCTCCACCACAGACTGAAATTCGCTGCCACAGAAGGCAGTGGAAGCTAATTTGTTGGATGTTTTCAAGAGAGAGTTAAATATAGCTCTTAAGGCTAACGGAATCGATGAATGTGGGGAAAAATGTGGGGTACAGATTTTGGATGATCAGCCATGCTGAAGGGCTGAATGGCTTACTCCTGCAACTATTTTCTATGGTACACAAAATTGCTGGAGAAACTCAGCGGATGCAGCAGCATCTATGGAGCGAAGGAAATAGGCGACGTTTCGGGCCGAAACCCTTCTTCAGACTTCAGATCAGTCTGAAGAAGGGTTTCGGCCCGAAACGTCGCCGATTTCCTTCGCTCCATAGATGCTGCTGCATCCGCTGAGTTTCTCCAGCAATTTTGTGTACCTTCGATCTTCCAGCATCTGCAGTTCCTTCTTGACAACTATTTTCTATGTTTGTTTCTGTTTCTAAGATTACCAAATCCTTCCCGCTCCTCTCTTTTCCAGCTTTCTTCCCCCTGTTACAATCAGTCTGAAGAAGGGTCCCAAATAGAAATGTCATCTATCTGTTCCCCCACAAATGCTGCCTAATCCACTGAGTTACTCCAACACTTTCTTTTGCTCAGGATTCCAGCATCTGCAGTTTGTCGTGTCTCCATTACCAAATTCTTAGTAGTTAAGGTGCAGTAGGCAGATGATGCCTGCATTGCATATAATATAAAGATGGCAGATGGAGTTTAATGCTGATAAATGTTTCAACAACTAAGTTACAGAGAAAGGTTGAATAAGTTAGGTCTTTATTCTCTGGATCGCAGAAGGTTAAGGGGGGACTTGATAGAGGTCTTTAAAATGATGAGAGGGATAGACAGAGTTGATGTGGACAAGCTTTTCCCTTTGAGAATAGGGAAGATTCAAACAAGAGGACATGACTTCAGAATTAAGGGACAGAAGTTTAGGGGTAACATGAGGGGGAACTTCTTTACTCAGAGAGTGGTAGCCATATAACCATATAACAATTACAGCACGGAAACAGGCCATCTCGGCCCTACAAGTCCGTGCCGAACAACTTTTTTCCCTTAGTCCCACCTGCCTGCACTCGTACCATAACCCTCCATTCCCTTCTCATCCATATGCCTATGCCTGGTAGCGGTGTGGAATGAGCTTCCAGTGGAAGTGGTGGAGGCAGGTTCGTTGGTATCATTTAAAAATAAATTGGATAGGCATATGGATGAGAAGGGAATGGAGGGTTATGGTATGAGTGCAGGCAGGTGGGACTAAGGGAAAAAAGTTGTTCGGCACAGACTTGTAGGGCTGTTTCCGTGCTGTAATTGTTATATGGTTATATGGTTATAATCAGAGACAGAGCTCTAAGCTACCATTAATCATTTTGCCGCAAACATGTCGGACGGTGGGCTTTACACTCAATTTCACGTTCAAGAATTATTTACCAACTTGCTTGTGCTCTGCTACATTGCCCTCCAACAATAAAGATATAGACAAGATCCTGGAAGAAAATATAAACTTTCCGTGTCAAGAACCCACCTCTTAGTGAATACAGACATCAATTTAAAAAATCATCACTTTGCCCAATGCACCTCACAGCCTATGGTCACTCGATTTAGTTTAGTTTATTGTTACGTGTACCGAGGTACAGTTAAAGCTTTTTTGTTGCCTGCTTTCCAGTCAGTGGAAAGAATATACATCGTTATAATCAGCCTGTTAGCATTGTACAGTTAAAGGATAAGCCTTTACTACCAGTAAACATCCAGTGAAGCCTGATTAAAGATAGGCCAAGGGTTCTCAATGCATTAGATGGCAGCTCAGGAGGGCTCTGTAGTTGGTGACAGGATGCTTCAGTTACCTGATAACAGCTGGGAAGAAACTGTCCCTCAATCTGGAGGGATATGTTTTCCAACTTTGGTTCCTCTTACCTGATGGGAGGGGGGAGAAGAGGGAGTTAGTGGCCTGGGTGTGACTGGTCCTTGATTATGCTGCCAGCCTTGCTGAGGCAACAATGTAATAGAAATTGCTTCACCATAAGTTCGCGGCAAAAGTGAAACATGTTTCCTATTGTTTGTCTGATGTAATCTATCCATTTAAGGGAACTTGATTATTCACTGCAAGTTGCTGAAACTTTAGCTGTGGAATATTGATGTTTTAAATATTTGTTCCTTGCGTGATGCAGAGAAAGATCACTCTGGCTCCGCATCATTAAATACTCACAAGCAACAAATGTCAATATTATTGTTGTTTCTTAAGATATAATGTCCTGGAACACAACCAGGTTCAATTTTATCTGGTGCATTTTTATCATTAAGCAAGGTGAGTTACTGCTTCAGTCTCCTCAAGCAGAGTTACAGCACGTAGCCACGTTGAACTTGCTGTTTTGCTGAATCATTTTGAAAGCACAGGCCTCCTTCCATGATAAAGACTGAGAAGAAGAAGAATCAAAGGGTGATAGGTGTCAATAAGCATAGCATCACTCTGCGTCAATAGTTGAGATCCCAGGAATTAGTTCTCAGAATGGTGGCACAACAATAGAGCTACTGCTTGATAGCACCAGAGACCCGGGTTCGATCCAGACTACGGGCGCTTATCTGTATGGGGTTTGTACATTCTCCCCTTGACCTGCATGAGTTTATTCTGATATCTTCCGTTCCCACTCCCCCTCTCCCACCAAACTCCAAAGATGGACAGGTTTGTAGGTATAATTGTAATTTGTCCCGTGTGAGTTAGTTTGCGGGGCTCATTGGTCGGTGCGGACTTGTTGCGCCGAAGAGCCTGTTTCCAAGCTGTATCTCTAAACTAAACAAAACTAAACTAAACCCTACAATGCCATTAAGCTTGTCCTAAATATCTCAGGGCACTTGGAAAGTACACCAGGACCTCAAAATGAGATTTGGATTGCTACTGTAAAAGGATATTTGAAAGCAGCTGATAGATTACCAAATGATTTGACAGTCAGATATGAAGGTTGCATTAATCATACATAGTTCTTATTCCAGCCACACATTAATAATAAACTAAGCTTTTCAGTGCTGCAAATGTTCTTCAAAATAAATACAAGGAACAACATTTATTTATTCCTTTAAAATGGATCTCATGTGCAAAAAACATGTTATTTATAAAGGAATGAACATCCTTCAGACATGGATTTTGTGTCTGAGCAATGCAGTAACTTTGTGTGTTAAATGTAAGCAAGAAATAAAAAGGTTTATTGATGTTATTTCTCGTTTGAACTCAGGACATTCAAGTGTACCTCAAAGCTATTTTTAGAAACAACGATGATCTGGAAATAAACGTGGGAGCCAGCTCACATCCAAATGCTAACAATCCCCAATAAATAACGGGTCTCAAGCTTACCTCAATGGACACATATACCAAGTAAACATTGTTTATGTTGTACTTGCTGTATTGTGCAAAGTTCTGGTCAACAGAGAGAACAGAAGAGAAGACACTAACATGTTGCCGCGAATGGAGGATTGTAGTAACAAGGAGATATTGGATATGCTGGATTTATTCACACTGGAATGTAGGGGAATGAGGGGTGACTTTATAAAGGTTTATAGTGTTAGGAAGGAGATAGATAGGATAGTTCAACAGAATCTTTTTTTCCAAGGCTGGGGAGTCTAGAACTAGAGGCCACCGGCTTAAGATGTGGGGGAGAAATTTAAAAGAGACTAGACTAAGAGTTGTATCCCATGTTCACACGGGAGGGCTGGTCCCCCAACGCAATATTCCACCTCTCCACCAATTCCAATATTGGAGGCCAGTGGAGGGGGGAGGGGGCTTTCTGGAGCGCTAGTATGGGTGTTGTGGGCCGAAGGAACAGGTTTCCAGAGGGTTAGTATGGACATTGTGGGCCGAATGGATTATTGGGCTGAAGCTCAGTCACTGAGCCCTGGTGGGCTGGCAGCTCAGTCACTCATGCATGGTGGGCTGGCAGCTCAGTCACTCATGCATGGTGGGCTGGCAGCTCAGTCACTCAGGCCTGGTGGGCTGGCAGCTCAGAAACTGCCAGAAATTCTACCCAAAACAGGTGAGAGACTGTGAGAGAGAAGGGGGAGAGGGTGGAGAATCAATTTTAGACATTTTTCATCTTTTTCTGCAGATCACAGCAATGAAGGAGGAAAGTCTATCCTGGCCAGGATCTCACATGGAGACAATGAAGGGAGGGAGAAAAATACTGGAGTGAGGTTTAATACTTGCAGGGGGAATACTTACTGATGGGTCCTCCTGGGCTAGTACATGCCTGATGGGCTGAAAGGGCTCTTTTTCTGGACTTTTCCTGGCCTAGCACGGACATTTTGGGCCAAAATGCTCCTCTTGGGCTAATAAGGGCATTTTGGACAAATACGGGCCTGGTGGGCCGAAATTAGTGGCTTCAGGCTGGCCAAACAACTCATTTAATTTAATTTCATTTTATTTCAATTTCAAGCACAGGGCAGGCCAAACAGCTCATTGCATTTCCATTTCATTTGCATTGCCATTGCAGTTTCAAGCACAGGGCAGGCCAAGCCAAACAGCTAATTGCATTTTCATTTCACTTCCATTGTGAATTTCATACAGCACTTCCCCCCCCCCCGCTTGCCCTGCCCACCGCCTGCGTTGTGTGTGTGTGTTCCTCCACTCTGAGAGTTGCCTTCCAGTTACCGGTTTTTCATGCGACTGCCGGCAACTTGACAGTCGCTGGCAATCGCCTGAAAAATCCCCTAAGTGGGACAGGCCCATTAGATTTAGTTCTAAGGGCTAACGGAATCAAGGGATATGAGGAACATTGCAGTAATGTGGTACTGATTGTGGATGATCAGCCATGATCATATTGAAAGGCGGTGCTGGCTCGAAGGGCCGAAGAGCCTACTCCTACACCTATTTTAGAAACATAGAAACATAGAAAATAGGTGCAGGAGTAGGCTCTTCGGCCCTTTGAGCCAGCACCGCCTTTCAATATGATCATGGCTGATCATCCAACTCAGTATCCTGTACCTGCCTTCTCTCCATACCCCCTGATCCCTTTAGCCACAAGGGCCACATCTAATTCCCTCTTAAATATAGCCAATGAACTGGCCTCAACTACCTTCTGTGGATGAGAATTCCAGAGATTCACCACTCTCTGTGTGAAAAATGTTTTTCTCATCTCGGTCCTAAAAGATTTCCCCCTTATCCTTAAACTGTGACCCCTTGTTCTGGACTTCCCCAACATCGGGAACAATCATCCTGCATCTAGTCTGTCCAATCCCTTAAGAATTTTGTAAGTTTCTATAAGAATCCCCCTCAATCTTCTAAATTCTAGCGAGTACAAGCCGAGTCTATCCAGTCTTTCTTCATATGAAAGTCCTGACAACCCAGGAATCACTGGTGAACCTTCTCTGCACTCCCTCTATGGCAATAATGTCCTTCCTCAGATTTGGAGACCAAAACTGTACGCAATACTCCAGGTGTGGTCTCACCAAGACCCTGTACAACTGCAGTAGAACCTCCCTGCTCCTATACTCAAATCCTTTTGCTATGAAAGCCAACATACCATTCGCTTTCTTCACTGCCTGCTGCACCCGCATGCCTACTTTCTATGTTTCTATGCTACTAATCTCCAATGGTCATGGATCACCCTGTTGATTATTCCTGAACTCTCTCCACACATTCGCCTCATCAACTAGCTCTGCAACCTTAACGCGTACTCTGTTCATTCTCCCAAATAACCACAGGACACATCATCTCCTGACAACAATCACCACCCATCCCTGTCACAACCAACTAGCTGGCTGTGACTGTCTTCACAGTAGATTCTCTCCCACCCATGCTCATAAACACATGGCCATCACCGGATCCTCTCTCTACCCCTCGTCTCATCAGCCCTCTCCGGATAATGAAGCACGACATGATTGTGGAAGAAAGTTCGCACTTTCTCAACTATACACAACTAGGGATTTTACAAAACAAATGTGACCCTTGTGTCCACCATATTTTACTGTTTATTACAACATTCCCATCAAAGTCTCCCTACCTCAACCTAGTTTAGAGATACGGCACGGAAACAGGCTCCTCAGCCCACTGGGTACATGCCGATCAGTGATCCCCACACATCATAGACACACTAGGGACAATTAACCATATAAACATATAACAATTACAGCACGGAAACAGGCCATCTCGGCCCTACAAGTCCGTGCCGAACAACATTTTTTCCCTTAGTCCCACCTGCCTGCACTCACACCATAACCCTCCATTCCCTTCTCATCCATATGCCTATCCAATTTATTTTTAAATTATACCAACGAACCTGCCGCCACCACTTCCACTGGAAGCTCATTCCACACCGCCACCACTCTCTGAGTAAAGAAGTTCCCCCTCATATTACCCCTAAACTTCTGTCCCTTAATTCTGAAGTCATGTCCTCTTGTTTGAATCTTCCCTATTCTCAAAGGGAAAAGCTTGTCCACATCAACTCTGTCTATCCCTCTCATCATTTTAAAGACCTCTATCAAGTCCCCCCTTAACCTTCTGCGCACCAGAGAATAAAGACCTAACTTATTCAACCTATCTCTGTAACTTAGTTGTTGAAACCCAGGCAACATTCTAGTAAATCTCCTCTGTACTCTCTCTATTTTGTTGACATCCTTCCTATAATTGGGCGACCAAAATTGTACACCATACTCCAGATTTGGTCTCACCAATGCCTTGTACAATTTTAACATTACATCCCAGCTTCTATACTCAACATTTACCAAGCCAATTAACCTAGAAACATTTGGAGTGTGGGAGGAAACCGAATATCTTGGAGAAAACACACGCAGGTCACGGGGAGAAGGTACAAACTCCATACAGACAGCACCCATAGTCGGGATCGAACCTGGGTGTCCGGCGCTGCATTTGCTGTAAGGCAGCAACTCTACCGCTGCGCCACCATGACATTCAAGGAATCTGGCACAGCACACAGTGACCAAGGGATATATCATTATCTGACGTTCCCAAGCCAACAAACAGCCATGAAATAAAAAATATGAATGTCAGAAATTTCAGGAACCACACGCAAACTCTAATCCAATTTGATATTTGAGGTGGAAAATGACTATGTAGACTTTAGGCTGACTAGCGATCACTCTGTACATTAACACTATCCTACACACTAGGGACCATTTGTTACAATTTTATCAAAGGCAATTAACTTGCCATCACAGACGGATGGGGTGTTTGCTGTCTGGAGGGACAAGGGCCTTGCGACCCTCAGAGATCTATATAGTGACAAAAAGTTTGCTTCGTTTAATCAGCTGAAATCAAAATTTAACCTTTCCATCTCTCATTTTTTTCGCTATCTCCAAATTAGGCATTACGTTAAAGACCAAATTCCAAATTTTCAAACCATGCCTGACAGTTGCCCACTCTATGAGCTCCTGCAGCTTCCTCCGGACTCCAAACATCTAATATCTCGCTTTGTGAGTCTATTCACCACCTCTGTATCCACTACCCATCTGAAAGAAGCCTGGTCTACTGAGCTGAATTTCGAGGTGTCTGACGACATTTGGAATGAAGGTCTGACCAGAATCCAAACTTGTTCGATCAATGTCAGGTATAAACTGATCCAGTTTAAAGTCATCCACAGACTCCATTACTCAAAGACCAAATTACATCGAATCTACCCAGCTATTTCTCCATTATGTGACAGATGCAAAAGTGCAGATGGTTCTTTAACACATATTTTCTGGCTCTGTCCTCATATACAAAGATACTGGTCTGAAATATTTAAGTGGTTTTCTGGGGTCTATGGAAAAGATATTCTCCCTGATCCAGAACTGGCACTTTTTGGATGCTCAGAGACTGCTTTGTACTTCACGTCTGAAGAACAACAAGCACTGATGCTTGGTATGGTGGCAGCCAAGAAAATGATCCTAACAGACTGGAAATCATCCACACCCCCTTGCTTCGAAAAATTGCTCAATGAAATGTTAATAATCATACAGATGGAAAGGATACGCTTCTACAACTCCAAGGTACCAAACAACTTTTTAAGTGTTTGGGGACCATTTATCAACCATCTCAAAGACCAATAATTTCATAATTTCATATTATCTGCAGTGATGTAGTCCTGTGACCTTTACTTCTGCTCTTGCAATGCCTAACTGTGTAGTACCGTGTGGATTGTACCAATACTGTTATGTCTGGCGGCTTTTTTTTTTTTTTTTTTCTTTCTCTTTTTTTGTTTTGTTCTGTTTTGTTAAAAAAAATTGTATAAAATAATAAAAAATATTTAATTAAAAAAAAAAAAGGCAATTAACCTACAGACGTGGACACAGGGAGAACGTACGAAGTCCCGACAGACAACATTCATAGTCAGGGTCAAAACTGGGTCCCTGGTGCTGTACAGCAGCAACTCTACCACTGCGTCACTATGACTATGAAATAATATGGTCAGCTCTCCTAACGCAGACATTAACCTATTTAATTAAGACACTGAATAATTTCATCCATCAAAGTAAAATTGAATAAATGTTTTAAGCAATCATGCAGTTGTCAGTGAACAAGTTAATTTCTCGGCATATGTTTGAGTGGGAAGTTGCTGATTAATAATCATCATTCATTAATATTGAACATGTCTATCTGCTGATTTTGCATCTTAAGAAGGATTCGTTTAATTCACCTTTACATCTCCAGGACCACCCGGGAAATATTTTGCAAAAGGATTTCAGTTATTTTGCATTTAGTCTCCAGTGCAGTACCTACATTTTTATCTAAACGGTGTCAGTTCTTCTTAGAATTTCATTTCCAATTAAAATCTGATTTCTGCACAGTTAGTTATCATGGTCTCTGAGAAATAATAGCAGATGAACATTGAGCAGTTATTCATGATAATTCTCATCACTGGAAATTGCATGTGCATAAATTGCATAGGCATTTGTGAGACGAAATACTTCCAAAGAAGATACTGCAGCCCAATCAAATGTGATTGCACATTCTGTTAAATAGCTTCAATTATAACAATGATGAAAATCTGGCAACTCGGCACTAGATAATCAGTCCAAGGCAGAAATAAACTGTGACTGTTATAGTGTCAAAACCATAAATCCAAAATCCTCTTCTTCACTTTGTTTTGCAAGTCTTTAAAATGTTATGAGAATTGAGCAGCTTCTTATTGGTACTTATATTTAATGTAAAAATGCTTCTGTAAGTTGTTCTCCAAGTGTTCGCCTCAACAATGTGTTTCAGTAAACTTTAGGGGCGGCACGGTGGCGCAGCGGTTGTGTTTCTGCCTTACTGTGCTGGACACCTGGGTTCGATCCCGATCCCGACTACAAGTGCATTCTGTACGGAGTTTGTACGTTCTCCATGTGATCGCGTGGGCTTTCTCCGAGATCGTTTTCCTTCCACATTCCAAAAACATACATGTTTGTAGGCTCACAAAAATGCTGGAGAAACTCAGCGGGTGCAGCAGCATCTATGGAGCAAAGGAAATAGGCAACATAGAAACATAGAAATTAGGTGCAGGAGTAGGCCATTCGGCCCTTCGAGCCTGCACCGCCATTCAATATGATCATGGCTGATCATCCAACTCAGTATCCCGTACCTGCCTTCTCTCCATACCCCCTGATCCCCTTAGCCACAAGGGCCACATCTAACTCCCTCTTAAATATAGCCAATGAACTGGCCTCAACAACCCTCTGTGGCAGAGAGTTCCAGAGATTCACCACTCTCTGTGTGAAAAAAGTTCTTCTCATCTCGGTTTTAAAGGATTTCCCCCTTATCCTTAAGCTGTGACCCCTTGTCCTGGACTTCCCCAACATCGGAAATAATCTTCCTGCATCTAGCCTGTCCAACCCCTTAAGAATTTTGTAAGTTTCTATAAGATCCCCTCTCAATCTCCTAAATTCTAGAGAGTATAAACCAAGTCTATCCAGTCTTTCTTCATAAGACAGTCCTGGCATCCCAGGAATCAGTCTGGTGAACATTCTCTGCACTCCCTCTATGGCAATAATGTCCTTCCTCAGATTTGGAGACCAAAACTGTACGCAATACTCCAGGTGTGGTCTCACCAAGACCCTGTACAACTGCAGTAGAACCTCCCTGCTCCTATACTCAAATCCTTTTGCAATGAAAGCTAACATACCATTCGCTTTCTTTACTGCCTGCTGCACCTGCATGCCTACCTTCAATGACTGGTGTACCATGACACCCAGGTCTCGCTGCATCTCCCCCTTTTCTAATCGGCCATCATTTAGATAATAGTCTGCTTTCCCGTTTTTGCCACCAAAATGGATAACCTCACATTTATCCACATTATACTGCATCTGCCAAACATTTCGGGCAACATTTCGGGCCGAAACCCTTCTTCAGACGCTGCTGCACCTGCTGAGTTTCTCCAGCATTTTTGTGTACCTTTGATTTTCCAGCATCTGCCGTTCCTTCTTAAAGAACATGTTTGTCGGTTAATGGGCTTTGTATAAATGTAAATTCTAGCGTGTGTAGGGTAGTTGGGATCGCTGGTCGGTCAAAGGGCCTGTTTCCGTGCTGTATCTCTTCACTAAATTAAACTAAATAATACAGCGCTGGATCATCTCACTCAAAGACTAGCCATCCTTTCATTATCCATGTCTAGACACTTGTACTTCCAAACAATTCTCTGGAAATCGCTTGGGATTGGAGAACTGTGACTAATTTTAGAATGCCATAGTGGTGAACACAACACCTGTTCCTGGAACCTTACAAAGAGAAATGTTGTCAACTGAGTCTCCAAGAGATGGTCAGAAAGAACATGTTTTCTTTACACAGGGCTGATGCAGTCGTGAATAATGAGTGTTAAAATTATCCTTTTAGCAGCCTAATGAACAGATTAGCATCTCCAGGGGTAATGATTGGGGGGGCCATTAATCAGAGTTTTAAATCTGTCACAAATCTATGTACTGCAAAATTATACATGGAAACTAAAATTATCTTGCTAATTACATCTGTTACATATGACTCTTCTGCAGCTATCTGTGGGTTTTGAAACAATATCCGCAGGTCCTCTTTGACATTGTTCATGGTGATTTGTGTGTGTGTGTGTGTGTGTGTGTGTGTGTGTGTGTGTGTGTGTGTGTGTGTGTGTGTGTGTGTGTGTGTGTGTGTGTGTGTGTGTGTGTGTGTGTGTGTGTGTGTGTGTGTGTGTGTGTGTGTGTGTGTGTGTGTTGTTGTGCATGTGTGTGCGTGTATGTGCATAGAAACATAGAGAATTGCTGCAGAAGTAGACCATTCGGCCCCTTAATCCAGCACCGCCATTCAATATGATCATGGCTGATCATCCTGAATCAGTAACCCGTTCTGCTTTTTCCCAATATCCCTTGATTCTGTTCACTCTAAGAGCCATATCTAACTATAAAAACACAAGGCCATAAAAGCTTCAAGTGAATTGGCCTCCACTGCCTTCTGTGGTAAAGAATTCCACAGATTCACAACTCTCTGGGTGAAAAATCATGTGCGTGTGTACTGGCTGTACTTTCTCACCGAGTACCTCTGGGAAATACTGGGAACACTCAGGCCTGTCCCGAGACACTGTGTCATGAAGGGACAAATCTTGAGAATTAAAGACATTAAGGAGTGAGATTTCAAGTTCTTGTAGCAGAGACAGTCTGCCATCTAAGTGAATGGGGAATGTGGTTTAAATCATGAGGCGTTCATTTATGAAGGAGGGCTGTACCATGGAAGTGGCAGCTAAGGATGAACAAAGGGTCTCTGTGGATTTGTCTAGGACGGAGATGTGAGCTCTGGGAGGAACAGCATCTGACAGTACTGCAAGCAGGCAGTCCCCAAGGCCCTGCAATCAGATGGTGGCTGAATATGCCATCTAGCAGACATGCAAAATTATGCGCCAGTTATTTTCAATGCTGGCAATATATCCGCCAATTACAGTCACTCGTATGAGTGGCCAGTTCTAATAATTGACTACATGTCGAATACAAGTGCATTAACTAGAGGCATTTGAGGTGGCGATTTTGGGTGTGCAGATTGCAACTTAAAGGCAGCTTTCACTTTTGAACGGGACGGTGTGGGCGAGCGAGAGGGAAATAAGAACAAAAATGTAAGCAGATTGCTGAAGGAGGAGAACTTGGGTCTGTGGAGGAAACGGTGGCGCAGATGGCAGAGAGGAGGAGGGCCCTCTTTAAACCCAAGGCAGCAGGGAAAATAATAACTGATAGCATCTCTCTTCACCAGAGATCTCTTTTAGAAAGAAGCTTTAAATTGTTTCGGGTGATGTGGCGCCCTCACCACAGATTAGGGAGGCAGCAGAACGAGATGGGTGAATGTGTGAATGCCGGTTACATTCATATAGGTCCACGGAGACAGTGCAGGAAACAAATGCAGTGATTCGACTGAAGTTGCTGAAGTAAGGTGATTGATAAAAGTATTTTCAAATGACAGATGCAAGGCTAAAAATTATCTCTATTCATTTTGAAGCTGTCCGTGCGATTAACTCTGCTCTTCCCCAGTATATAGCACCATCTTGCAATCATTGCACCACATTGTATAAATCTCCTTTCCCCCCATCACACACGATTATTACCCTCGTTTACTTAAAAATTGCAACACTCGCTCATGGGTTGTCAGTGAATGCCTCTTGACAGCCGTTTGCTCGAAATGACACACATTACTTTTACCTACACTCTTCCCTCTCTATTACGTGAAGGCTGCATGTTATTCATTATTACCGGCCTCCTGTGGAGCAAGATGGAGCTTACTGGCCTTCATATCAAAGAGCAGAGGCCACTGCCAGCATTGGTGGCAGCTCCAATCATCGCTAATCTCCTTCTGCTTCGTCATGAGAAGTTCCAAGCGATTTCAGTGATCATTTCCAACACTCTGTTCTTGTTCACACCACACTTTGCATTTTGCTTTCCGAGGCTATTGAAGGGAGTGAAGTGGTAGGAGTTATCACCATCACTTGGGCTAGCGTACACAACCACCAGCTCCATGCAGACTTTAAAGACAGGGTTGGCACATTAAAGCATATGAACACATGCAATTGAGTCAGTTTTATTGATAATCTTTGACTCTCAGGTATATTGTATGACATGTATTTTTAATTTTAATTGCTATTTATTTTGTAACGAAAACTGAATGGACACTGGTTGAGAAACGTTTTTTTGTTTCCTCTGAGTATGCGAATACTCAGGAAATGACAATAAAGATTTACAATTACAATTGGAACTTAGCACATAGGACAGTACATCACAGGAAGAAGTCCTTCAGTCCACAATGTCTGTGCCCAATCTGATGCCAAGTTAAATTAATCTCTTCTGCTTGCACACGATCCACATCGCTCCATTCCCTGGATATTCATGTGTCTCAATATAAGCTTCTTAAATAATAATAATAATAATAATATCTTTTATTGTCATTGCACGTCAGTGCAACGAGATTTAGTATACAGCTTCCAACCGATGAAAAAGATAAGTTAAATAAATAAATAAGCTTTGTGTCGAGACCCTCCGAGGGGGACAGTCCAGGGGGGGTGGGGGGCACTCAGCAGGGCCGGTTCAGAGCCGCTATAGCTCTTGGAATGAAGCTGTTTCTGAGTCTGGAGGTTCGGGCGTAGAAGGCCTTGTAACGTCTGCCGGAGGGAAGTAGTTCAAACAGTCCGTTACAGGGGTGTGAGGAGTCTTTATGGATGCTGACGGCCTTCCTGAGGCACCGTGTGTGGTAGATGCCCTCCAAGGCTGGTAGCGGTGTCCCAATGATCCTCTGCGCTCTGTGGATGACGCGCTGATGCTACTACCATATCTGCCTCCACCACCACCACGTATTGTGTAAAAAGCTTGCACTACACATTTTCTTTAAAATTTGCCCCTCACAGCTTAAAGAGAGATTTATCAAAGGATTGTCAAAAGATATTATTATCAAAAAGATTGAGAGAACATTGGTGCAGCTGTTAGAGCTGCTGCCTCACAATGCCAGAGACCCAGTTTCAATTCTAACTTTGGGTACTGCCTGCGTGGAGTTTGCATGTTATTCCTCCCACATCAAAAAGATGTGCAAGTTAGTAGGTTGAATTAACCTCTGTAAGATTGGCCCTGTGTCGGGAGTGGATGAGGAAGTGGGATAGCATAGAACTTGTGTGAATGGCTGATCGATGGTGGGCCAACAATCCTGTTTCCCAGCTATATCTCTGAACTGAACGAAAAGTTTAAAATGATGTAGAAACATGGCACATCGTACAAATGAACAATTCTGCGTTATAATTTGATGCATTGGTACGCATATGCATAGCAATCCACTCTCAAGCATGTGTGAGAATCACACATTTTCAGAAAGGCAACAGGAGATTTAAAGCTATGGTATAAATCAGTGGAATTATGGCAGTTAGTGGTCCCATTACATTCACTGACACACTACAAGTGATAACTAGAGCAGTCGAAGAATGATTGTTATTGACACTCTGTTGATTCCATTGCGATATCCCTGCAGGCAATCTATAGCCCACTGTAATTTATACAGTGGTTTCATTTTAATGCCCGCAGATTGCACTTTAAGGGTGGGAGACTCAGGAATGTTTGGTCATTTAGCAACATTTCCCAGCTGAGGACATGTGCTACACAGCAAATATGATGCAGCTTTCTTCCATCCACTCATTCCTAAAGGTGATAACTTCTGCCACAGTATAATTGCTGACGTGTTTGGTTTTGTTTAGTTTAGAGATACAGCGCAGAAACAGGCCCTTGGGCCCACTGAGTCCGTGCCGACCAGAGGTCCCCACACATTAACACTATCCCACACACACACACACACACACACACTAGGGACTTCTTCTTGTGTATGAGACATAAACCAAAGGAATAGTTAGATCTCAAGCCGGGTGTTGAGCAGCCAGGTTGTTGTCTCTGCGTCAATGTCCGCCAGGCCCTGACACAGCTCCATTTGGTGGGTGGTAGAGCGGGCACCCAGAGATGACATGGTTGGCTGTCTGTTGTTCTGCTCCACATTCACAGGCTAGGCTCCCCATCTCCACACGCTGGCGTTGAAACGCCCAACTCCAGTACCAAGTCTGTTGAGCTTCACCCATGCTCCTCTGGGGAGGACAGACCCTGGACAGCTTTTATCCGGTGAAGAGATGTGGCTGTGTAATGGAGATGAGGTTGCCTTCCACTCCTGTGGCCACATGGTGGCTATCCAGTGCCCCTTTGTCTCAGTTGGCTGGATGGATGCTGGGAGTTGTTTTCCATGTGGAGCAAAGGGGTGACGGGATTTCAGTCGGGGTGGCCTCTGCTCGCTGCTGATAGACTGATGGAGGAGGTGATCTGGGTCCATGGCACAATGAGATAGTGCCAGAGTTGCTGCTTGCCTTCGGATCCCTGCAGGCGGAATACCTGCAAGTATAGGGAGCTGCTCGACTGGAGTAGGTTGAAGGCACCCAGTGATGGTTTGCAAGGTGCTGTTCAGGCTCGTGTCTACCAGGCTAGAATGTCTACTACTACTCCATACGGGGGCGCAGTACTCAGCTGGGGCATACACAAGAGCTAAGGCAGAGTTGTGTAGAGTTGATGGGCTGTTTCCCAAACTTGTTCCAGCCAGGCGTCGGATGAGGCCGCTACGTGCCAAGACCTTGTCGCGGAGACCAGCCAGGTGTTAACGAAATGCAAGCGAACTGTCCAGCTTTACGCCGTGGTAAGTGGGTGTTTGTTGGAAGTCCAAGCGCATGTTGTTAATGAAGACAGCTAGCTCTCACTTAGCTTCCTTGTTGTTTAGATGGAATGCTGTTGACACTGTTTTGCCTTCACTTAGCTTTAGACGCCACTGTCATAGGTATAATGCCAAAGTCCCCATGACTCGAGGAACTTTCCATTGTCTTCCACTCCTTGTGTCTCATCAGGATGGCTAGATCGTCAGCATAACCATATTTTCCACTAGGGACAGTTTACATTTATACCAAGCCAATTAACCTACAAACATGTAGGTCTTTGGAGTGTGGGAGGAAACCGAAGAACCGAGAAAACTCACGCAGGTCACGGGTAGAACTTACAAAACTGCGTATAGACTGAACTCATAGACTAGGTATGTTGCAAAGTGTACCTGAAGCGTCGCTGAAAATCTGTCCAAGCCCGTGTGCGCGATTTTGGCGCCGTTTAGAGGGGGGCGGGTTTAAAATACGATTTTCCCTAGGTTGTTCAAATCGAGGATGTTCAGACTAGTTAATTATTAACGAAAAATCGCTGGAAGATCCCGTCGCTTGAGCTATTATTACTTTTAAGGGCTTTATCTAATTGTTATAGTAGTTTAAAAATTAACCTCTAAACACGCCACCGCCGGCAACAGGCCGGATCTCATACAGCAGACAACAGAAGGTAGGCTGTTTATTTTTACGTTAAAAAGGGCTTCTTAAGATCCCTTTATACAAAGTTTAATGTTGCGAGTAGCTAATTTTGGCCCCATTATATCCCGCAGTATTTTTCTGGGCATTTGAGGCACAAATCTAGCGCAATGTGAACGTTCTAAACCAGCGCGTTCACAGGATCCCACTCCCACTAGAAAGCTGATTTAAATGGACTTTAATTTACAGCAATTGAACACTAAATTCCTTCCATTTGGCCTATAAATTAATGTAAATGAGATTTAAAAATCATGTTTTATTGTGAATTCTTTGTGAATATTATTTGGACACTTAGGCTATTTAAAAATGTTAATCATTTATTAAGAAATAGATAGATGTTTACATCTAGTAATTGAAGTTTGAAATTAGCTACAATTGGGTAACTAACTAATTATATGCTTTAATTTCAGGTCATCCAAGTAAGATTGTTTTATATTTGTTTCAGAATGCTTCAATCTATGATAACTGAAAATTTCATTCAGTTCTCTTAATTTTTAAGAAAGTTATGGGCTTTTGACTGTCCACGATCACAGCATTTTTGTTATGTCCATAGAAAATCAATAGGGAACAAGATGCTAATTTCCGAGTATGAAAATGGCCATAACGTTTTAAATACTTGAGATATGAAAGTGAAATAGGGGTCAAATTAAACTTCTTTTTATGCTTTATCTGATGGGATAAATTGCAGACTTGATTTTAAAAATCTCAAAATTTTGTAACATTGCTACATAGACAGGATCGAACACAGGTTTCCGATGCTGTAAGGCAGCCACTCTCTATCTCTCTGCCACCGTGCCGCAGAGTGTTATATCTGCTCAACTCAATACCTCTCTGCTCAATTAATTCATGTATGAGCCTTAACAGTAAGTATCTAGTTTATCAAGTAGGGAACTTCAGTGATAGAACTAGATGGTTATTTCTTCCAACACTTCTTCTCACCGACAATAGTCATCAGTGATCCTCTTTAAAAGAAAAGCAGATCAGATAACAGATTCCCTGGAATCACAGCATCTCCTCAGAATATGGAACCAAGATAGATGTATGGCATTAAGATACAGATGTTCCATGACCGAATGTTGGGGCAAAGACCTCTCCGTTGTCTCCAGGCATTCCATTCTCTAGGCCCTCACCCCCTCATCTTCACCATGGACGTCCAGTCACTCTACACCTCCATTCCCCACCAGGATGGTCTCAAAGCCCTCCAGTTCTTCCTCGACCAATACCCAGCCACTGACACTCTCCTCCGCCTTACCCTCAATAACGTCTCGTTTGACTCCTCATCACCTTGACTGATTGGCCTCATCAGCAACAACGATGAGTTGGCCTACAGGGAGGAGGTCCAGCACTTAGCAGCATGGTGCGCTGACAACAACCTGGCCCTTAACTCCAAGAAGACCAAGGAGCTCATTGTAGACTTCAGGAAGTCCAGAGGCAGCACGCACACCCCCATCCACATTAACGGGACGGAGGTGGAACGTGTTTCTAGCTTCAGGTTCCTGGGAGTCAACATCTCCGATGACCTCTCTTGGACCCACAATACCTCTACTCTGATCAAGAAGGCTCATCAGCGTCTCTTCTTCCTGAGAAGACTGAAGAAGGTCCATCTGTCTCCTCAGATCCTGGTGAACTTCTACCGCTGCACCATCGAGAGCATCCTTACCAACTGCATCACAGTATGGTATGGCAACTGCTCTGTCTCCGACCGGAAGGCATTGCAGAGGGTGGTGAAAATTGCCCAACGCATCACCGGTTCCACGCTCCCCTCCATTGAGTCTGTCCAAAGCAAGCGCTGTCTGCGGAGGGCGCTCAGCATCGCCAAGGACTGCTCTCACCCCAACCATGGACTGTTTACCCTCCTACCATCCGGGAGGCGCTACAGGTCTCTCCGTTGCCGAACCAGCAGGTCGAGGAACAGCTGTCACTCTACTAAACAACGTACCTCGGTGACTGCCAATCACCCCCCCCCACGGACACTTATTATTTATTTTTTTAATTCAAAATCGTTTGCTATGTCGCTCTTCAAAGGAGATGCTAAATGCATTTCGTTGTCTCTGTACTGTACACTGACAATGACAATTAAAATTGAATCTGAATCTGAATCTGAATCTCCCATTTGCTCCAAGTACAAGGCGTAGCTATGGGCACATGCATGGGCCCCAGCTACGCCTGCCTCTTTGTCGGGTACGTTGAACAATCCTTGTTCGAGGCGTACCAGGGCCCCATCCCCGACCTCTACCTCCGCTACATCGACGACTGCTTTGGTGCCACCTCCTGCACCCACACACAACTGACTGACTTCATCCGTTTCACCACTAACTTCCATCCGGCACTCAAATACACCTGGACCATTTCCGACACTTCCGTACCATTTCTTGACCTCACTATAACCATCGCAGGTGATAGACTTCTGACTGACATCCACTATAAACCCACTGACTCCCATGGCTATCTAGACTACACTTCTTCCCACCCTGCTTCCTGGAAGGACTCCATCCCCTACTCCCAATTCCTCCGTCTACGCCGTATCTGCTCCCAGGATGAGGTGTTCCATACCAGGGCATCGGAAATGGCCTTATTCTTCAGGAAACGGGGGTTCCCCTCCTACACTATAGATGAGGCTCGCACCAGGGTCTCTTCCATACCCCGCAACACTGCTCTCTCTCCCCATCCCCCCCACTCGTAACAAGGGCCGAGTCCCCCTAGTCCTCACCTTCCACCCCACCAGCTGTCACATACAACAAGTAATCCTCCGTCAGTTTTGCCACCTCCAACGTGACCCCACCACTCGCCACATCTTCCCATCTCCCCCCATATCTGCCTTCTGCAAAGACCGCTCCCTCCGTAACTCCCTGGTCAATTCTTCTTTTCCCTCCCGCACCACCCCCTCCCCGGGCACTTTCCCTTGCAACCGCAAGAAATGCAACACCTGTCCCTTTACCTCTCCCCTCGACTCCATTCAAGGACCCAAGCAGTCGTTCCAGGTGCAACAGAGGTTCAGCTGCATCTCCTCCAGCCGCATCTATTGCATCCGCTGCTCTAGATGTCAGCTGATCTACATCGGTGAGACCAAGCATAGGCTTGGCGATCGCTTCGCCGAACACCTCCGCTCGGTCTGCATTCACCAACCTGATCTCCTGGTGGCTCAGCACTTCAACTCCCCTTCCCATTCCGCATCCGACCTCTCTGTCCTGGGCCTCCTCCATGGCCAGAGTGAGCAACACCTGAAATTGGAGGAACAGCACCTTATATTCCGCTTGGGCAGTCTGCACCCTAGCGGCATAAACATTGACCTCCAATTTTCGGTAGCCCTTGCTGTCTCCACCCCTTCTCAGCTCTCCCTCAGCCCTCGGACTCCTCCTCTTCCTTTATCCTTTCTTCTCCCCGCCCCCCCCCCCCCACCCCACCCCAGCCTCCATCAGTCTGAGGAAGGCTTTCGGCCCGAAACGTTGCCTATTTCCTTCGCTCCATAAATGCTGCTGCACCCGCTGAGTTTCCCCAGCACTTTTGTCTACCTATGATGGCACTCTTGTTCCACTGCCCCATCCCATTATACTCTAACAATCATTACTTGCAACTTCACAAGTCTGTGATGATGTTTATGGAATGGGAGTGCACATCTGGAAGGGTGGGATAGGAAGGTTCTAGTTTTGCTGGAGAGGTTCCAGGCTGGTTCTCTTGAGCATGTAGAAGTCTGCCCACATTTACCTCAATGCACATGGAACTCAGTGTAATTTGTGCTGACATTCTTGGTTAGTTACAAGGCATCAGAGGCTTGATTTAGGAGCCTAGGCTTATTTAGGAGTTTCAGCCCTTTACAAGGGATGTGTTTTTGACTGCAACATCTCCTTGCCCACCTGATATGTAGTTAATATTTGATGAAACAACCTCTGAGTCCACACCAACCAGTGATCAGCAATTCTACCCTTCACATTGGAGGACAATTCACAGAGGCCAATTAACCTTCAAGCCTGCATGTCTTTGGGATGTGGGAGGAAACCGGAGCACCCAGAAGAAACCAACGTAGTCACAGAGAGAACGTGCAAACTCCGTACAGACAGCACCTGAGGCCAGAATCAAACCTGGCGCTGTGAGGCAGCAGCTCTACCGTTGTGTCCCCCTTGAGCAAAAATCAATGCAATCATGTTTTGACTGCTGATGATATTATCTGCCTTCAGAAATCTTCAGTTTCAGAAGCCATTGGCGTGTGGAGTACACTGGATGGGTGGTAACTTCGTAACTTACATACAGATTTATTGGCCAGTTTACAGATGAATAGAAGTGGGCCAAATGGGATCACTCTCACACAGAAGCACCAGCTAAATCATCAGTACCATATCTGGCTCAGTTGAACAGCATTGTCGGGTCATGGCTAGGAAAGGAACAGTGATAGGCGACTCTATAGTCAAGGCACTTCTGTGGACCCAAAGGAGACTCCAGGACTTCCTACATGTACGTCCTTATAGGGGAGTTCTTGATGCAGCTAGATTAATGCAAAAATGTAAATAACTCCTTCATGTACTTTGGACGGAAGATAAATAATAATGTCGACACAGAAATCTCCAAATCCATAAACAGGATAGGAGACTTGACTTCTCCCAATTTTGGTAGCCCTTGCTGTCGACTTCTCCCAATTTTGCTAGCCCTTCCTTAACCCTCTAGGTGTCTCCTCCCACCCTCCTATCCACCCGCCCTCAGGCTCCTCCTCCTCCTCCCCTTTTCCTTCCTTCTCCCCCCCCCACCCCCCATCAGTCTGAAGAAGGGTTTCGGCCTGAAACGTCGCCTATTTCCTTCGCTCCATATATGCTGCTGCACCCGCTGAGTTTCTCCAGCAATTTTGTGTACCAACAGGATAGGAGAACCCACATCAACATCATCTCCCAGATGAATGTTCCCAGCTTTGAAGCTTTGATTGCAGTAAGTCAGCTCTGTTGAACAAGCCACATCCTTCATATGCCTAATGCTAGACTCCCAAAACAGAGCCTCCATACCGAGCATTGCCAAGTTAAAATGTCATTGAGTGGTCATGGGAAAAGATCTGGGGATATTCTCAAGCCTCTTTGGGAAATGGTGACATTCTCACTGACTTGGGAATCCCTAACCCCCAGACTGTTAAAGATAGAGAGAGAGCAGTGGAGAATTCAATGAGACATGTGTGGCTGGCATGGTGGCTCAGCGGTACAGTTGCTGCCTTACAGCTCTTGCAACGGCTGAGACCCGGTTTCAATCCCGACTACGGGTACTTGTCTGCACGGAGTTTGTACGTTCTCCCCCGTGAATGCGTGGCTTTTCTCCGAGATCTTTGGTTTCCTCCCACACTCCAAGGACGTACAGGTTTGTAGGTTAAATGGTTTGGCATGTGTAAAAATTGTCCGTAATGTGTGCGTACGATATTGTTAATGTTCGGGGGTCGCTGGTCAGTGAGGACTCGGTAGGCCGAAGGGCCTGTTTCCATACTGTATCTCTAAACTAAAACTAAATCTCAGTTTTACAGCGTACAGAAGAACGCAATAAAGGGCAGCTCCCAGGTTGCCTGCTCTATAGAGCATTCCCACCCAGATCTTAGAAACATAGAAACATAGCAATTAGGTGCAGGAGTAGGCCATTCGGCCCTTCGAGCCTGCACCGCCATTCAATATGATCATGGCTGATCATCCAACTCAGTATCCCGTACCTGCCTTCTCTCCATACCCTCTGATCCCCTTAGCCACAAGGGCCACATCTAACTCCCTCTTAAATATAGCCAATGAACTGGCCTCGACTACCCTCTGCGGCAGTGAGTTCCAGAGATTCACCACTCGTCATGGAGTCAGACGCAGAACACTGAAACGTACAGTATTTGCTCAGGGTTTGCACGTGGGCAGATTCTGCAATTCCCACCTTGGTCTCAACAGCCGCCTCAGACAGAGTTGTTCATTTGCATGATGCCTCATGTTCCTGCATTGTTTTAAATGTTTAGTTTCATTCAGAGGCATAGATTAGAAACAGGCCCTTTGACCTAGCGAGTCTGGTACTGAATTTCACAGGCTGAATTGGAAGCAAGTCATCCTCAATCTTCAGGGACTGCCCAGGAGGAGGTAATGGAAAAATACTGCCTGAATCACAAACTGAAGCAGATGGCACTCTATGATGAAGAGTAATGAAAAATGAAAAGATAAAAGGATTGGAGCCAATTGACATTATTTGTTTACTCAAAAAAAAACTGCTGGATCGTGAGTCATCGCTTCAATACTCCCTGGTGAAGGAGATGGCTGCAAAAGTACTCATGATAAAATAGCTTAATTTGTTGCAGCAGTAGATACTCATGCTTAGTTCCTTCCACTATCCCCAACCCTCATTTGTAAAGCAATAATGACCAACATGCTTAACAGAAAATAATGGTGCATTGACACGTCAATGTAGCAAATGTGAACTTCTAAGGTTATTGAAAAAAAATAAAGTGGCATATCTTGCAATGGGAATGTTGGTTGGGTTAGTAACACTCACTCCTTTAGTGAGATAACCCTGACAGTAACTTCTATCAAACCACAAATGGAAATTTAAGGAAGTAATTGGGAGACATACATCATATCTGCACAGGGTGTGCTGTTCCCTGATCTTGAAGACAGACACAACACTCAATGAAAACAATGTTGTGAGCACACAGTATTGGCCCAGAGCTCTACACTAAGAGGACTGAAAATGCAAAGTGTGTCTGTCCAGGATGAGATTTCAACAGCGTGATGCGATAATTAAGTAGCAACTACAACTCTGAGCTTGAGCAAATAATATTACAAGTGGAGTTTCAATCCTTCGTAAGGTAATTGGTGTTAGAAATTGTTTTTATTTTGTTTAATTTTTCAGTCTGTCGCTTTCTATCACATTGTTAATCCCGCCTGCATTTGGGCTTTTGTGTGTTTTCCATATTTCCAACTTCTTTATTCTCCCTGGTTTTCAGCTCCATGTGTCACCATGAGGACTTTCAGAGTAAGTTTTGAAAGAGTTCAGTTTCTTGACTTGTGCAGAGGAGCTATCAACTTCGTGTTCGTTCCTGGGATGAGAGTTTGCTCTATCATGAGCAAGTAAGGAAATTAAATCTGTAGGAAGGAACTGCAGATGCCGGTTTACACTGAAGATAGACCCAAAATGCTGGAGTAACTCATTGGGTCAGGCAACCTCTCTGGAAAAAATGACGTTTCGGGCTGAAGAAGGGAATCCATCCAAAACGTCACCTATCCCTTTTAGTCATAGAGTGCTACAGTGTGGAAACAGGCTATTCGGCCTAGCTTGCCCTCACCAGCCAACATGTCCCAGTTACGCTAGTCCCACCTGCCCGCATTTGGTCTATATCCCTCCAAACCTTTCCTATCCAGAGATTCCCCAAAGATGCTGCCTGCCCTATCTAAAAGCTTCTTAAATTCCATTATCATATTTTTCCTCCACTACCACTCCCGACAGCGGGTTCCACTATCCATTTAAAAATCATTTAAAAAATGTTGAAAAAATCTTGACCCACACTTCTCCTTTAAACCTTGCCCCTCTCACCTTAAAGGTGTGCCCTCTCATCTTTGGTGATGAATTTCTGGAAGTCTCTAGCCCAGAGGGTTGTAGAGTCTATATCAGTGGAGATATTTGAAGAGGAAGTCGATACATTTTGGAAAGATTGGTCAATGTGTACCTGGCACAGAAGAGGGGAAGAGGCAAGGGGTAGATCAGCCATGATTACATGTTACAGTAGGACAGGCTTGAGGGACCAAGTAACCTACTCTTGTTCCAATTTTCCCTTTTTATTACATGTTCTTGCCACATCTTGAAATTGTCAGCTCTAACCTGTTACCTCATTAGCAAGATTATTTATTTTCCTCACAAATGGTGAAAGGCCTGAATAGAGTGGATGTGGAGAGGACGTTTCCACTAGTGGAAGAGTCTAGGGCCAGAGGCCTTAGCTGCAGAATAAAAGGATGTACCTTTAAAAAAGAGATGAGGAGGATTTTATTTCGTAAGAGGGTGGTGAATCTGTGGAATTCATTACCACGGACGGCTGTGAAAGTCAAGTCAATGCATATTTTTAAGGCAGAGATTGAAAGATTCTTGTTTAGGACGAGTGTCTGCGGTTATGGGGCGAGGGTAGGAGAATGGCGTTGAGAGGGGAAAATTGATTAGTGATGATTGAATGGCAGAGTAGACTTGATGGGCCGAATGGCTTAATTCTGCTCCTAGAACATGTATTTATAAACTCACAATGATCTGTCAGGGGCACAGATTTTCCAGGTTTTCGGTTTTCAGTTACCAGGACCATTTTTAATTGCTGTGATCCAGCAGAAACTGGAAGATAATATCAGCCAGGAAACTTGCCCACTAATGATATTCACAGGGAATATGGATATCGCTAACTCAATGGACATTTATTTCCCTGAACTGAATGGTCTACATAGCTTATGGAATGCCAAAAACATCGCTGTTGGTCTGGAATCATGTAAAGCGTAGGCCAGGTAACGATGGGAGATCTTTTTTCCTTAAAGGAGTCTTCGAACTTTACCTGGTCTGGGCTATATGTGACAATAATACCCCTCTGTATTCAGTTTGAACCTGTGTGAACCATGCACATGGTCCCAGCCTCATCATCTTCCCACACCACACTGGTACTTGGGTATTGGAGTATGAAGATATCAAGGTCTGATTATGGTTTAGCTAATGGACTAAATGAAGAAACAATTGCCTCTTGCACCGCTGAACGTTGACATTGAGGAGAAGAGTTAGGGTTGACACTAGCCCACGTTGATAAAGCCATTTTTAACTCTCTCTTTCCATCCCTCATGGAACGATTCTCAGGAAAGTTCACTCCTGTTCTGAGTTGAGCTGTGCACCATTGAATAATAATACCAACCTGTACCTCATGCCACTAAACCTCCTGCCCCCGGTTGGCCCCTTCCCTTTGTGACCTCGCAGCGTGCTGAAAATTTCCCTCCAGTCTCTGCACATTCCTTCCATCCATTTGGAATTCTAATGTCACAAACAGGCCAACATCTGACTCTCAGTGGTTCTAGATAAGCCACCTATATAACCATATAACAATTACAGCACGGAAACAGGCCGTCTCGGCCCTACAAGTCCGTGCCGAACAACTTTTTTTCCCTTAGCCCCACCTGCCTGCATTCGTACCATAACCCTCCATTCCCTTCTCATCCATATGCCTATCCTATTTATTTTTAAATGATACCAACGAACCTGCCTCCACCACTTCCACTGGAAGCTCATTCCACACCGCTACCACTCTCTGAGTAAAGAAGTTCCCCCTCATGTTGCCCCTAAACGTCTGTCCCTTAATTCTGAAGTCATGTCCTCTTGTTTGAATCTTCCCTATTCTCAAAGGGAAAAGCTTGTCCACATCAACTCTGTCTATCCCTCTCATCATTTTAAAGACCTCTATCGTCCCCCCTTAACCTTCTGCGCTCCAGAGAATAAAGACCTAACTTATTCAACCTTTCTCTGGAACTTAGTTGTTGAAACCCAGGCAACATTCTAGTAAATCTCCTCTGTACTCTCTCTATTTTGTTGACATCTATCCTATAATTGGGCGACCAAAATTGTACACCATACTCCAGATTTTGTCTCACCAATGCCTTGTACAATTTTAACATTACATCCCAGCTTCTATACTCAATGCTCTGATTGATAAAGGCTAGCATACCAAAAGCTTTCTTTACCACCCTATCTATATGAGATTCCACCTTCAAGGAACTATGCACGGTTATTCCCAGATCCCTCTGTTCAACTGTATTCTTCAATTCCCTACCATTTACCATGTACGTCCTATTTTGATTTGTCCTGCCAAGGTGTAGCACATCACATTTATCAGCATTAAACTCCATCTGCCATCTTTCAGCCCATTTCTCCAAATGGCCTAAATCACTCTGTAGACACCTGGATGCCAATGAACAGTAACCTTCATGTTCCTGAGCTCAGGGTGGTTTGCTGCCCACCATGGTCAATTCTAATCGTGTCTCCTGCTGAATGCCTACTGGCCAGCATTTAATTCTTGCTATGGAAAAAAATTAAATGGGAAAAAAACAACCAATATTTGCCATTCCTCCAATCCATTTTGCTGAAGGGATACCTTATAATTGTTTAGGAAAATTCAGCCTTGGCTCCCCCAGCATGTAACATATGTATAATATATATCACAGTCAGAAGAAGGGTCTCGACCCGAAACGTCACCCATTCTTTCTCACCAGATATGCTGCTTGTCCTGCTGAGTTACTCCAGCATTTTGTGTCTATCTTTGATATATATCACACATGCACACAAAGGCAGTGGGGCATCTGTTGGGATATCCTTCTCTGTGCAGTCTTGGCTTTCATGACTTCTTATTGAAAACATTTTTTTTTTTTAAAGCAAGCAAACCTCGGCTGGAATCTCATTCTCTGAGTATTTGCAAGTGTCTGCAACCTCTCATGCTAAAAACTAAAGAGAATTGCTAGGGTATAAAAGTTATTTTTTAAAACACTCACAAAATATTCCAAACTACAATTACCCTTTGTGCTGAACTTTCCTCTCATCTCATCTCATCTCCCTCAGCTTCAAGTTGATATTCCTGTCATCACCACATCTAACACAGCCAAAGCTACCTTTCCCAATTCACTCAGTAGAACACTTCATACAAAATGCAATTCTTTGACGGTTCTTTAGTTCAAAGAAAAAAATCAACAATATTTGCAGTTTGTCAGTTACTCCTCTTACCCATCATTTCCTTTTCTTTGCATCGAGCTAATTAGATGGACACAGTGTCACTGTCGAGGGGAAATTTAGAAACTTCAAAAGAGAGGACTAAGAGTCTTAGAGTACAGCGTGGAAACAGACCCTTCAGCCCAGTTTGCCCACATGTCCCATGTACACTCGTCCCACCTGCCTGCATTTGGCCCATATCCTTCTTGTGCAGAGGAACCAAATGGGTAATGTAAACTGAACGACAACAGGCAGGGTGAGGTCATGCAAATAAAAGAGGAAGAGAAGGGAAACATAGAAACATAGAAACATAGAAATTAGGTGCAGGAGTAGGCCATTCGGCCCTTCGAGCCTGCACCGTCTTTCAATATGATCATGGCTGATCATTCAACTCAATATCCCGTACCTGCCTTCTCTCCATACCCCCTGATCCCCTTAGCCACAAGGGCCACATCTAACTCCCTCTTAAATATAGCCAATGAACTGGCCTCGACTACCCTCTGTTGCAGAGAGTTCCAGAGATTCATCACTCTCTGTGTGAAAAAAGTTCTTCTCATCTCGGTTTTAAAGGATTTCCCCCTTATCCTTAAGCTGTGACCTCTTGTCCTGGACTTCCCCAACATCGGGATCTTCCTGCATCTAGCCTGTCCAACCCCTTAAGAATTTTGTAAGTTTCTATAAGATCCCCTCTCAATCTCCTAAATTCTAGAGAGTATAAACCAAGTCTATCCAGTCTTTCTTCATAAGACAGTCCCGACATCCCAGGAATCAGTCTGGTGAACCTTCTCTGCACTCACTCTATGGCAATAATGTCCTTCCTCAGATTTGGAGACCAAAACTGTACGCAATACTCCAGGTGTGGTCTCACCAAGACCCTGTACAACTGCAGTAGAACCTCCCTGCTCCTATACTCAAATCCTTTTGCTATGAAAGCTAACATACCATTCGCTTTCTTCACTGCCTGCTGCACCTGCATGCCTACTTTCAATGACGGGTGTACCATGACACCCAGGTCTCGCTGCATCTCCCCTTTTCCTAGTCGGCCACCATTTAGATAATAGTCTGCTTTCCTGTTTTTGCCACCAAAATGGATAACCTCACATTTATCCACATTATGCTGCATCTGCCAAACATTTGCCCACTCACCCAGCCTATCCAAGTCACCTTGCAGTCTCCTAGCATCCTCCTCACAGCTTACACTGCCCCCCAGCTTAGTGTCATCTGCAAACTTGGAGATATTGCCTTCAATTCCCTCATCCAGATCATTAATGATGCAGATGCACAAAGATATGATTAACGGCTCCTTATCCAAACATATTTAGCTCCTGATTGCAGTCAGGAAGCCTCAGAATAAGATTGTAAGACTTTTGATAGATACTTAAGGGAAAAGTTTAGCTAAACCTCATGTGTGTCATTTACAGACCGAAACAGTAGAAAATGTGTCATGGAAAAAGGAAATGTCAGAAAAATTCAACAAATATATTTTGTTTTTCTTGGCGGAGATAAAAACACAAAAGAAAACGCCCAAAAAATAGTAAACAAGGAGCATAAACAGTTATGATTAGTAAAAAAAAAATGTATCAGGAATATTGTATACAGTTCTGGGCTGTCAAAAAGTAGTGCAGTCAAGTCACCTAATGGATTTCTGCGATGGTGGGTTTGTCATATTGGAAAAAGATAGGAAGAATGGGCCTCTGTTCACTGGAGTTTAGAAGAATGAGAAAGGATCTCATTGAAACATACAAAATTATCACGGGCCTTAAAAAGATGGATGTTTCCCTGGTTGAGATAAATAGTAGCATGGTCACAGTCTCAAAATAAAGGTTCAGACATTTAGGACTGAGACAATAAGACATTTCCTCGCTTAAAGTGTGGTGAAACTTTGGAATATCTAACCCAAAAGGACTATGTAGATTCAGTTGATTAGTATGTTCATGAGGGAAAGTTGATATATTTTTAGACATCAAAGAAATCAAGGATCCAGAGTTGGCACTGAGGTAAACATGGACTGGACACGGCCTACTGCGGTGGAGCAATGGCGGAGGACACCAACATCTACACATGGCCAGGCTGACCCTGTAACAATGGGCCTTCATGGTCAGATCAAGAACCTTGCACTTACAACTACTGGGACTTGAAAATGGCGCAAAACTGGCAACTCGGTATACGACCGCTATTCACTTGTACTGTGTCTGAGACACTTATCTAATATGTATCTAAGTGCTTATGTAGAGTGATACTTGTACTGAACTGTATACAAACAATAATTTCACTGTACCTTGTTATATATGACAAATAAAGTTGCATACCATATCAGCTGTGACATTATTGAACGCACAGAAGACTAGGTGCCAATTACATCCTTTAGCTTCTCGCCCCGATATTAACAGCCTGTTAAATGAACCTCTTGGATGCAGAGGATGAGGCCCCTATCATCCAATCTACCTCGTTGTGGCCCTTGCATTTTTTTCAATCTGCATTCTCTCTGTAGCTGCAGCACTATGTTCTACACACTGTTTATCTTTCTTTCCGCGTTATCTTGTGTACTTAGGTATACCCATGGTGTAATCTGCCTGGATAGTACACAAAATGTCAGGGCGGCCCTGTGGTGCAGCGGTATTGTTGCTGCCTTACAGTGCCAGGGACCCGGGTTTGATCCTATCTATGGGTGCTTGCCTGTACGGAGTTTGTATGTTCCCCCAATGACTGTGTGGGTTTTCTCTGGGTACTACAGCGTCCAAAGACGTCCATGATTGTAGGTTCATTGGCTTCTTTGAAGTGTCCCTAGTGTGTAAACATAGAAACATAGAAAATAGGTGCAGGAGTAGGCCATTCGGCCCTTCGAGCCTGCACCACCATTCAATATGATCATGGCTGATCATCCAACTCAGTATCCTGTACCAGCCTTCTCTCCATACCACCTGATCCCTTTAGCCACAAGGGCCACGTCTAACTCCCTCTTAAATATAGCCAATGAACTGGCCTCAATTACCCTCTGTGGCAGGGAATTCCACAGATTCACCACTCTCTGTGAAAAAAATGTTTTTCTCATCTCAGTCCTAAAAGATTTCCCCCTTATCCTTAAACTGTGACCCCTTTTTCTGGACTTCCCCAACATCGGGAACAATCTTCCTGCATCTAGCCTGTCCAACCCCTTAAGAATTTTGTAAGTTTCTATAAGATCCCCCCTCAATCTTCTAAATTCTAGCGAGTACAAGCCAAGTCTATCCAGTCTTTCTTTATATGAATGTCCTGACATCCCAGGAATCAGTCTGGTGAACCTTCTCTGTACTCCCTCAATGGCAAGAATGTCCTTCCTCAGATTAGGAGACCAAAACTGTATGCAATACTCCAGGTGTGGTCTCACCAAGACCCTGTACAGCTGCAATAGAACCTCCCTGCTCCTATACGCAAATCCTTTTGCTATGAATGCTATGATGAGAAACTGGGATAACACAGAAGTACATGGGTGATCATTGGTTGGCACGGACTCAGTGGACTAAAGGGCTTGTTTCCACACTGTATCTTTAAACTAAACTAAACAATGTTTTCTCACAATATCCTGTGAGATAATTAGTGATAATAATAAATCAATTCCATTTCTTATATTCTTATTTCCTTATGTTAACATAGACAGCTGGCAATGGATGTCAAATCACCTAAGATAAGAACATCCAAGCCCTGTATCACGATAAATATTACACAGAGATATTAACAGCTACTTCATTCTATTTCAGAGATTTCCCCTGAAGCAGTAATAGTATTACAAGAGAACTTTAGCAGGCAAAGATAAATAAACCAATTCCCACAACACCTTACCTTGACTGTCTGAGAAAGTTCAAAATTCAAGCATCACAGAAATACTTTACTTGGCCTGTTGCTTTTGTTGGAGATTATTAGGTCTAGGATTTCATTGCTGTAATTTGTCTAAGTTGGTCAAGGAAAGTCTCTCCTACTCTACAATATATGTCAATCAACCAATCCACCAAAATATTTAATTGAAACTAAAGTCGAAATCCTGCATGTTCTTGAAATCTGAGATCAAAACATAAGGTACAAGAAATGAAAAGCCTTCACCTGAAGCATTAACTCTGTTGCAGGACACCAAAGTACTGGAGTAACTCTGCGGGTCAAACCGCATCTGTGAAGGGAATGCATGGGTGATGTTTCTGGTTGGGACCCTTCTTCAGTCTAAAGACATTGCCTATCAATTCCCTTCACAGATGCTGCCTGCCCCATTGTTACTCCAGCACTTTGTGTTTTACTCATGATTCCAGCACCTGCAGTTCCTTGCATCTCTACTAAAGAAACAGATTCTGGCTACCGTATCTGTGCCTCTCACATTACCACATGCCTCTATCATGTCTCCTTTCAACCTTCTTTGCTCTAGGGTAAACAGATCCAGCCGATCTCATATCGCATGTTAATTCAAACCCTCGAATCTAAGGTTTGAATCATCTCATGAATCTTCTTTTGCACCATGTTGAATTTAACCGCATCTTTCCTAACCAATGTTGTGAGCAAGTGTAACGTGATGTCCAAATCTTGTACTCAGCTGATGAAGGGAGGGGGTGTTAATATGCAAGAAGCCAGAGATAAAAGCAGAAGTTCTGAGACAGGATTTAGGAGTTGTGAATTGTGAACTACAGGAAGGATAGTAACAGGAGGAGGGAGAAGTGGGAAGGAACAGGTAGCAGTCCAGGTGGGACACAGGAGAGGGGAGGGAGAGGGAAATGGGGGGTGAGGGAGAAAGGGCGAGTGTGGGGCTAGTTAGATGTGACCTAATGTTGGGGAATGAAATGTTCATACCATTGGTACTCTGTCTACCAGCGCTGCCACTTTCAGGGAACAATATACTTGATCTACAACATGTCTTTGTTCAACTGAGTGAGGATGGATGGGGCATGTGGATGTGAAATGGGAAAAGGGATACCACAAGGCAGTTAGTTGGCAGCAAGGAACCCTGGGTGATGAGAAAAATGGAGGCTCTGGTCAGGAAAAGGAAGGAGGCATGGGTCAGATAGAGGCAACTGGAATCAATGATATCCCTGGAGGAGTTTTGGGGGCTGAGGAGCATACTTTAGAAGGAAATCGGGAGGTCAATAAGGGGGCAGAAGGTAGTTCTGGTGGATGATATCAAGGAAAATCCAGAGATATTATGTACATTAAGGGAAAGTGGGGAACTAGAGAGAATGGGGCCCTGAAGGAACCAAAACGGTCATATTTGTGTGCAGCTTAATGAGTATTTCTCCTCTGTTTTTACCTTGGAGAAAGACTTTAAGATTGGTAAATTTGGGATAGTTGATGGAAATGTCTTGAGGACAGTCTGTATTGCTGCCAAGAAGGTACTGAACATCTTCGGGTATTTGAAGATAGATACATCTCCTGGCCTGATCAGCTGCGGACAGGAAGGCACTACAACGGGTGGTGAAAACCGCGCAGCACATTATCGGTGCCCCGCTCCCTGCCATGGATGCCCTCCACCGAAAACGGTGTCCGAGACGGGCTGGGAAGATCATCAAAGACCCCTCACACCCCAACCATGGACTGTTTGCCCTCCTCCCATCAGGGAGGCGGTACAGGAGCCTCAGGTCACGTACTAGTAGGATGAGGAACAGCTTCTACAACAACACAATCACATTGCTGAACTCGGAGTCCCGCCGATAGATTTCTCCGGTCCCTCCGTCCCCATTGTTTAATTATTCTGTATTTTTTGATCATTCTGTATCTTCTCTCTTTCTATTTTTTTTTAATTTCTTTATGTACAACTACTACGGACTGACGCAAAACTGCATTTCGTTGTACTCATACTTGTATTTGTGCGATGACATTAAAGTTGAATTGAATTGAATATTTCCAAGGATGCAGTTGGAAGCTAGAGATTCGATTGTGGGACCCCTGGCTGAGGTATGGATCAGTGATAGTCATGGGTGAGGTGCTGGATGACTGGAGGATGGCTAATGCTTAGTTTCTATTTAAGAAGGGCTTCAAAGAAAAGCCAGGGAATTATAGACCAGTGAGTGTAACTTTTGTGGTAGGAAAATTACTGGGAGTTATACTGAGGGATAAGATACACAGGCATTTGGAAAGACAATGGCTGCTGGGGATGGTCAGCATGGAGATCGTGTCTTATGAATTTGATTGATTTTCTTTGAAGGGGTACCCAAAAAGGTTGATGAGGGCAAGGCAGTGGATGTTGGACCTCTGATCGGGTCCCGCATGGTAGGCCACTCTGGACAGTTGGGTTAGAAACATAGAAACATAGAAATGAGGTGCAGGAGTAGGCCATTCGGCCCTTCGAGCCTGCACCGCCATTCAATATGATCATGGCTGATCATCCAACTTCTCTCCATACCCTCTGATCCCCTTAGCCACAAGGGCCACATCTAACTCCCTCTTAAATATAGCCAATTAACTGGCCTCAACTACCCTGTGTGGCAGAGAGTTCCAGAGATTCACCACTCTCTGTGTGAAAAAAGTTCTTCTCATCTCGGTTTTAAAGGATTTCCCCCTTATCCTTAAACTGTGACCCCTTGTCCTGGACTTCCCCAACATCGGGAGCAATCTTCCTGCATCTAGCCTGTCCAACCCCTTAAGAATTTTGTAAGTTTCTATAAGATCCCCTCTCAATCTCCTAAATTCTAGAGAGTATAAACCAAGTCTATCCAGTCTTTCTTCATAGGACAGTCCTGACATCCCAGGAATCAGTCTGGTGAACCTTCTCTGCACTCCCTCTATGGCAATAATGTCCTTCCTCAGATTTGGATAATGTCCTTCCTCAGATTTGGACATTATCCAAACCTCAGGGTTGCATGGAATCCAGGGAGAGCTAGCAAACTGGTCCCAGAATTGCTTCATGGAAAGAAGGAGAGGGTGGTGGGGGGTGGTGTTATTTGGACTGTAGACCTGTGATGAGCGGTGTGCCTCAATGATTGGTGCTAGGCCTATTGCCATTTGTGGTTTATATCAAAGAATTGAATGAGAATGTACAAGGCATGATGAATAAGTTTGCAGAGAACGTTAAAGCAGGTGGTGTCATGGATAGTGAAGATGACTGTCAAAAATTACAGCAGGCTCTTGGTTAGCTGGGCAACTGGGCAGAAGAATGGTTGATGGAGTTTAACGCAGATAAGTGCATGGTGTTACATATTGGGTAGTCAAACCAGGGCAGGACCTTCACAGTGAATGGTAGGGCTTTGTGGAGTGTTGTAGAGCAGAAGGACTTAGGAGTACAGGTACATAGTTCCCTGAAAATGGTGTCACAGGTAGGTCGGGTGGTCAAGAAAGCTTTTGGTACATCGGACTTCATCAGTCCGGTCATCAATTGTAGAAGATGGAACATTACGTTACTGTTGTACAAGATGTCACTGAGGATATACGTGTAGTACTGTGTTTTGGTTTTGGTCACACTGCTATAGGAAGGATGTCATTAAGCCGGATATAGTGCTGAGAATATTTATGAGGATGTTGCCAGGACTTGAGGGGCTGAGTTATAGGGAGGGGTTGGGCAGGGTAGGACTTTATTCCTTGGAGTACAGGAGACTGAGGGGTGATCTTATAGATGTGTATAAGAACATGAGGGGGATTGATAGGGTGAATGCACACAGTCTTTGACCCAAAGTAGAGGAATCAAAAACAAGACGTCATATGATGAAGGCAAAAGGGGTAAGATTGGATACGAACCTGAGAGGAAACCTTTTCACTCAGTGGTGGGCGTATAGACCTGGAGTATGAGGCACAATTTTGGTCGCCTAATTATAGGAAGGATGTCAACAAAATAGAGAGAGTACAAAGGAGATTTACTAGAATGTTGCCTGGGTTTCAGCAACTAAGTTACAGAGAAAGGTTGAACAAGCTAGGGCTTTATTCTTTGGAGCACAGAAGGCTAAGGGGGGACTTGATAGAGGTCTTTAAAATGATGAGAGGGATAGACAGAGTTGACGTGGATAAGCTTTTCCCACTGAGAGTAGGGAAGATTCAAACAAGGGGACATGACTTGAGAATTAAGGGACAGAAGTTTAGGGGTAACATGAGGGGGAACTTCTTTACTCAGAGAGGGGTGGCTGTGTGGAATGAGCTTCCAGTGAAGGTGGTGGAGGCAGGTTCGTTTTTATCATTTAAAAATAAATTGGATAGTTATATGGACTGGAAAGGTATGGAGGGTTATGGTCTAAACGCAGGTGTATGAGACTAGGGGAGAATATGTGTTCGGCATGGACTAGAAGGGTCGAGATGGCCTGTTTCCGTGCTGTAATTGTTATATGGTTATATGGTTATAAGCTGCCAGAGGAGGTGATTGAGGCTAATACTACAAGAGCATTTAGAAGACCATTGGACAGGTACATGGATAGGAAAGGTTTAGAGGGATAGTGGCCAAATGCGGGCAAGTGGGTATAGCTTAGATGGGGCATCTTGGTCGGCATGGGCGAGTTGGGCCGATGGGTCTGTTTCCATGATGAATGACTATGACTCAATGACGAGCATTTTCTCTTTTTATCTCGGATTTTGTGCATCTCCAGGATTTTGCCTTCGCTGTGAGTTGGCAGCAATTGGCAGCCTCTTGTATTTCTTGATCATGGAGCACATTTCTCAAAGGAAGAAAAGAAGAAGAATGGATTGTTTCCCTGTTGTAGATCAAGTGCTTATTAACGATCCAATGATACGTCTCAAAGAATAGCACATCGTTCTCCCAAGGCTAATGCCAACTCGATGGTCCACTTGAAAAAGTCACCTAAGATACAATGCATACTCATCAACCCTTTCCTGACAATGCCTCACTGCTATGTTAAAAATGGCAGCTGTTTTGTCCAATTGTAACCTAGATAATAGCTGTAGTTTAAATTCACTGTGCTGGAAGCACTTGCAGAAACCATTGAGAGATGCTAAAATGCAAATTCTTTGTGATATGATTACTAAGCAGTGAACATTATTTCAGGCTATATTTCTAAATAGATTTTCAAAATGCTTTAATTAATGGAATCACCTTACATTGTAAATCAAATTGAAAAGTGTGATTTCATTGTTTACACTAAGCTCCTTATTGCCGAATTTAAGACATAAATTTAACCATTAATCTGCTTAAATAGGGATAAAGTCTAATAGAGTCAGAAATTGAATATTAAATGTCCTCATCTAAATAATTCTGTGTTTAATTAGATTGATGTCCTCAGGTTATGCAAAAAAAAAGGAGATTTTCAGTCACACAGTATCCTTGTCGGAATCCAAAAGCATCCCACAGCCACGGAACACTTCTAAATGGTGAGGAAATGGAAAGGTCATTTTCATACTTAAATTAGTAAAGTCCATGACTATGGCAGTTAATTTAGTTTAGGGATACAGAGCAGAAACAGGTCGATCTGCCCACTGAGTCCGTGCCGACCCATGCAGGTCACGGGGAGAATGTACAAACTCCGTACAGACAGCACCCGTATTCAGGATCAAACCTGGTTCTCTGGCGCTGTAAGGCAGCAACTCTACTATTGTGCTACCAAGATGCCACAAGATCAAAAACATATTGATTTTGTCATTTACAAAAGGTCTGATAACAATACTAGATCATTGCAGATGATGCAGATGTTCCAGACTAAACCGTGCCTCCTGGGGAAGGGGATTGCTTCAATTCAGGCACTTCAACATTTTGCTAGCCCTGAGTCAGGAACAGGCGGCTGACAGATGTTAACAGATCTGTTAATTCACTCAGTCTGTAGATTTGAGGGTAAGTACAGGGAACACCACCAGAGCACCAGAAATTGTGTTCAATTATATGAATGCAGTTGCGTTTATAAAGATCATAAAGATAGCGGAGTCAGGGGATATGGGGAAAAGGCAGGATAGGGGTACTGATTGTGGATGATCAACCATGATCACTGTGAATGGCGGTGCTGGCTCGAAGGGCCAAATTGGCCTACTCCTGCACCTATTGTCTATTGTAATGGTATTATTTGGTCTCAATTGACACACACATATGTGGTGTGTGTACTGTATATATATATATATATATATATACATATCTATATTACTAAAAGACTGATCTTGATCACTTCCTGTTGTCCTGTATATTGATATTAGAAAAAACGCAGCCACTTACGGCTGTGATTTTTGGCCATCTTCCACAGAGTCCCCCTCCGCTGCGCAGGACAAGAGGATTTTTCCCATCTATAAAAAATAAAAGAGTTATTAGTGTTTAGAGAATGTTGAGAATTTCTCTCCTGAATGCCACTCCACTTCCTGAGGGACTATAAAACCCGGAAGTGTTGAGTGCCTCAGTCAATCTCTGCAAGATGGGGGAGCAAGAGGATCACGCCTCTCAGTCTGAGCTGTGAATAACATTGAACACATGTCTACTGAACTGTGAGTGTGGTTTTACCTACCTTGAGTGCCCTTAATGTGGTTTGAAAATGAAAATGTGGTTGGTTTGAAAAAGCACAGAAAATGGTTGGTTTGAAATAAAGCACAGCAAATGGTTGGTGATAGTTTGTTTGAAATAACGCACAGCAAATAGTTGGTGATGGTTGGTTTGAAATAAAGCACAGCAAATGGTTGGTGGTGGTTGGTTTGAAATGGCAAATGATTAAAAGTCCAAACTTGACAACTTCCTGTTTGCATTGTATATTGATTTTAGATAAAATGCCACCACTTATGGCTGTGATATTTGGCCATCTTACTCAGTCCCCCTCTACTCATCTGGTGCAGAGAATTCTTCCCATCAATGAAAAATAAAAGTTCTATTAGTGTTTGAAAAATGTTGAGAATCTCTCTCCTGTCAATCACGCCATAAAGGCCACACCCCTGCAGGTGGGAGGGGGAGGGATAATAAAACCCAGAAGTGTGGGTGTGGCTCAGTCTCTGCAAGATGTGGGAGGGAGAGGTCAGGACTCTGTCTAAGCTGTGAATCAACTGAACACACTGAATGTCTACTGAACTGTGAGTGTGGCGTTTATGTGGTGTTTATGTGGTGTTTATGTGGTGTTTTGTGTGGTTTTATGATGGTTTTATAGTGGTTTCACCATGCTTGAAATTGTATGAAACTGCATTTGAATGTGGTGGCCTTGCACCCTCCATGAAATGGTGTGAAACTGCACTTGAAATTGGTGGCCGTGCACCCTGCTTGAAATGGTAGGAAACTGCATTTGAATTTGGTGGCCTTGCACCCTGTTTGAAGTGGCATGAAGCTGCACTTGAATTTGGTGGCTGTGCACCCTGCTTGAAATGGAATTTCAAGGAATAGCCATGAGTCAACTGCCAGCCCACCAGCCGTGAGTGAGCTGCCAGCACAACAGGCTTGAGTGACTGAGCTGCCACCCCAAGAATCAATTTGGCCCACAATGTCCATACTAGCCCTCTGAAAACCAGTCCCTTCAGCCCACAACATCCTTTCAAGCACTCCAGAAAGGCCCCCCCCCCCCCCCCCCTCATTGGAATTGGTGGAGAGGTGGAATATTGCGTTGGGGGACCAGCCCTCCCGTGTGAACATGGGACCCAACGGGTCCCGCAGTCCAGTATAAACTATATATATATGTGTATATGTGTATATACACACACTGAAAACATATTTTTCTTTATCGTTTATTATATTGTTTACAGTGTACTATGTTTACATATTCGGTTGTGATGCTGTAAGTAAGAATTTTATTGTTTTATCTGGGACATATGACAATAAAGCACTCTTGATAAGTGTAACTGATTCTCTCTGTTTCACAAGGGAGGTCTGTTCGTAGTGCACAAACTTCTCGTGAAACAAAATCAGGTCCACTGCACGAGAAGGGGCTAACAGGGAAGAGATATCCATCATTTTTAATACCAGATTCAGTCATTTCTAGGCCAATTATATTAAACCATGCATAGAAAAATTGGGATTCATATTAATTAATGGAGCAAAAGCCATGCTAATAATTCCAATCAAGAGTAATTAGAATTAGCTTGTGACTTGTTTCAGCATTTAAAAAAAAATAATCGGATAAAGAATTATCAACAGAGCTAGGGTTTCACTTCATTTGTCTTGGTCCTCATCAGGAGGGTTAGTTTTGGGGAACAAACAAAGAGTGAGTGTGCTCGCAGTCTGAACCTCTAATTGTGAATCTGTTTGGTCTTCATCTTTACCTTGCTCCTCCAAGTATGGGATGCTCAGAATGTCAGCTACACAAAGAATGCTGGAAATACTCAACAAAAAGGTCATTGACCAGAAACATCAGCTCTGTTTCTCTCTCCATGGATACTGCCATACATGCAGTATATTTTCAGTAGAGTCAGAGAGAGAGTCATGGAGTCATACAGCGTGGAAACACACCCTTCGGCCCAACTTGGCCCTCGCCGGCCAACATACCCCGTCTACAATTGTCCCACCTGCGAGCTTTTGGTCCATATCCCTCTAAACCTGTCCTATCCATGTACCTGTCTAAATATTTCTTAAACATTGCGAAAGTACCTGCCTCAGCTACCTTCTCCGGCAACTTGTTCTATTTGTTCTATATGGATCTTATAGAAACTTACAAAATTCTTGGGGGGTTGGACAGGCTAGATGCAGGAAGATTGTTCCCGATGTTGGGGAAGTCCAGGACAAGGGGTCACAGCTTAAGGATAAGGGGGAAATCCTTTAAAACCGAGATGAGGAGAGCTTTTTTCACACAGAGTGGTGAATCTCTGGAACTCTCTGCCACAGAGGGTAGTTGAGGCCAGTTCATTGGCTATATTTAAGAGGGAGTTAGATGTGGCCCTTGTGGCTAAAGGGATCAGGGGGTATGGAAAGAAGGCAGGTACAGGATACTGAGTTGGATGATCAGCCATGATCATATTGAATGGCGGTGCAGGCTCGAAGGGCCGAATGGCCTACTCCTGCACCTAATTTCTATGTTTATATGTTTCTACGTCTGCAGCGGGCCAGTCGGCACGTACAGACAGCTGGGGCCGCCGTCCTGACTCAGGATTTTCGGACAATGACAAGCACAAGTTCGTTATTCTGCGGTGAAATGCTTTTATTCGAGGTTGAAAGATTATAGCAATCTTTTGACAGCCAACACTGCGATTTTTTTTCTTTGCTCCCTATCCCTCGCCTCTAGAAGATAAACCCCGCTCTCAAGTAGAGAGTTTCAGCACTTCATTTGACAAGAAACCAATGACAAGTGGCTTCCAATGAATGAGCCCGGCCTGGCTACAGCTCCCGTCTCATTAATTCACCCACTGACTTCTCCTGAGGAGTGACTTGTCCCCTTCATCTGTCTGCAGTGTTTTTTTTGTGTGACTGTCAAGCCACCACTTTTAACGTAGAGTCCACTGCCACAAACAATTGAAAAGCGGTCTTCCCCTTCATCGAACTTGGTGTTCCCAACTCAAACTCCAACTGTTAACATAGAAACATAGAAACATAGAAATTAGGTGCAGGAGTAGGCCATTCGGCTCTTCGAGCCTGCACCGCCATTCAATATGATCATGGCTGATCATCCAACTCAGTATCCTGTACCTGCCTTCTCTCCATACCCCCTGATCCCTTTAGCCACAAGGGCAGCATCTAACTCCCTCTTAAATATAGCCAATGAACTGGCCTCAACTACCTTCTGTGGCAGAGAGTTCCAGAGATTCACCACTCTCTGTGTAAAAAATGATTTTCTCATCTCAGTCCTAACAGACTTCCCTCTTATCCTTAAACTGTGACCCCTTGTTCTGGACTTCGGGAACAATCTTCCTGCATCTAGCCTTTCCAACCCCCTAAGAATTTTGTAACTTTCTATAAGATTCCCCCTCAGTCTTCTAAATTCTAGCGAGTACAAGCCGAGTCTATCCAGTCTTTCTTCATTTGAAAATCCTGCCATCAAGGAATCAGTCTGGTGAACCTTCTCTGTACTCCCTCAATGGCAAGAATGTCCTTCCTCAGATTAGGAGACCAAAACCATACGCAATACTCCAGGTCTCATCAAGACCCTGTACAACTGCAGTAGAACCTCCCTGCTCTGGTACTCAAATCCTTTTGCTATGAATGCTAATATACCATTCGCTTTCTTCACTGCCTGCTGCACCTGCATGCCTACTTTCAATGACTGGTGTACCACGACGCCCAGGTCTTGTTGCATTTCCCCTTTTCCTAATCGGCCACCATTCAGATAATAGTCTACTTTCCTGTTTTTGCCACCAAAGTGGATAACCTCACATTTATCCACGTTATACTGCATCTGCCATGCATTTGCCCACTCACCCAGCCTATCCAAGTCACCTTGTAGCCTCTTAGCATCCTCCACACAGCTAACACTGCCCCCAGCTTTGTGTCTTCCGCAAACTTGGAGATGTTGCATTCAATTCCCTCGTCCAAATCATTAAAATATATCGTAAATAGATGGGGTCCCAACACTGAGCCTTGCGGTACCCCACTAGTCACTCCCTGCCATTCTGAAAAGGACCCGTTTACTCCTACTCTTTGCTTCCTGTCTGCCAGCCAGTTCTCTATCCACATCAATACTGAACCCCCAATACCGTGTGCTTTAAGTTTGCATACTAATCTCTTATGTGGGTCCATGTCGAAAGCCTTCTGAAAAATTTAGATATAACACATCCACTGGTTCTCCCTTATCCACTCTACTAGTTGCATCCTTGAAAAATTATATAAGATTCATCAGACATGATTTACCTTTCATAAATCCATGCTGACTTTGTCCAATGAATTCACCACTTTCCAAATGTGTTGCTATCCCATCTTTAATAACTGACTCCAGCATTTTCCCCACTACCGACGTTAGACTAACTGGTCTGTAATTCCCCGTTTTCTCTCTCCCTCCCTTTTTAAAAAGTGGGGTTACATTAGCTGCCCTCCAATCCTCAGGTACTTCCCCAGAATCTAAAGACTTTTGAAAAATTATCACTAATGCTTCCACTATTTCTGCGGCTACTTTCTTCAGTACTCTGGGATGCAGCCTATCTTGATGATCAAATACAATTTCAGTTATAATGTGGTAATATTGTGGGTGAGGAAACAAACATTTTTAAACATCACCCATTCCTTTTCTCCAGAGATGCTGCCTGACCCATTGAGTTACTCAAGCATTTTGTGTCTAACTTCAGTGTGAACCAGCATCTGCAATTCCTTCCTACACACTTTTAAACTGCTTTCTGCTATTGATCTGCATTGATCCCATGCCAAATAGATACATAGTTCTGGACTAACTCAGCAGGTCAGGCAGCATCTCTGGAGAACATGAACAGGTGATGTTTTAGGTTGAGACCCTTCTTCAGAATCTTCAGTTACTCCAGCACATTTGTGTCCTTTTGTGTATTAAACAGCACCTGCAGTTCTTTGTTTCTAAATTAATCCCATGCCATGTGTACACAAAGAACTCCTGCTTGTCAGCATCTATAAACACTCCTGTGGACAACACTCAGACATAAGTAGTATCTAACACAAGATCTATAGTGTGTTGCACAGCTCCAGTGGCTCAAACTCTATCCTAAACATGGGTGTTGTTGGTGTTTAGTTTGCTACTCTTCTTGTGACTACATGGGTTTCTCCTTAGTGCTCCAGATCCTTCCAACAATTCATACATGCCAGTCAGAGAGTCATAAGGACCATTGACCCATCTCAACTGTGACAGTCAATTGGCAACCAAATTTCCTTTAGTGCAACTGGGTGGCAGAAGAATCAAAGGAGAGTTGGTGGTCAAGTGAGAGAGACCAGATTGTATTGTATTGTATTCAATTTATTGTCATTGTCTCAATTTGAGACAACGAAATGAATTTTCCTTACAGGCAGTATCATTAAAAAAAATCACAAAGAAATTATAAAAATAAATAATAAATAAATAATAAAACATTAAAAATAAAATTGAAATTGAATTAAAAATTTTTAAAAAGCACAAATACAGAAGTCCACGACACAACATAACATAAATGGCACCCAGGTGAGGACGGCACCATAGTCCAGCCAGCCTCCCCTCCGTGTTCATCCGTGGTCTGGGCCTTCCGAGCACCTGCAGTCGCCGCCCCGGGTGGCCCGATGTTCAGGCCCTCACGCCGGGCTGGTGGAACGCCGACGCCGAACCCCGACGGTGAGCAGCCTCCTCCTCAGCGGCCCAGACCTCCTGATCAGCCGCCTCCCGCTGCCGGAGTCTGCAGCTCCCGAGTCCGCAGGTCGAGCCGGGCAGAGTCACAGGACCCCGCGTTGATTAGTCAGCGCCGCCCGCGTTGGGAGCTCTGCAAACCGCAGCTCCGTGATGTTGGTGCAGCAGGTCCAGCACTCCGAGCTCCAGACGGCGACCCCCGGTAAGGCATCACCAGCCCCGCGATGTTTCAGCGCTGTCCCGCCGCTGCTGGAGCTCAGGTCGATCCCGGCAGGAAAGGCCGCGCCAATCCAGGTAGGTAGGCCGCTGTGGGGGGGGGGGGGGAGGACGCGACTCGAATAATAGTCGTGTCCTCACCAGGAAGCGGCTGAAGTACGGTATCCCCCACACCGTGCCCTCTTCCCCCACATAAAAACACCAAAAAAACACAAAAAAACACACTTTTACATAACTAAATAAACAAAAAAACAAAAAGATACCGGGCTGTAGGTGGAGGCTGCTGGCACCAGCGCCACCGGAAGTACAATACTTCATTACATGGAAATACTGTAAATGAGGGAATTGAACTGAAGATGTGCTCTGAGACCTGGCCAGTATGGACGTGATGTACTGACCGATACCTGTTGGCATTGAAAGAATATCTGAGAGATTTGATGACCGTGTTGTCAAAGATAGATCTTTGGATAATCAAAAGTTGCACCAGGTAAAAATTCTTATCTGCTAAGTGGGTACAGCGTGCATTCACAGCTTTATAAAGCTGGGTTCTCTCAAAGCCAGAATGGCAGGGGAATTACGACTTTCCACCCACTTCCTGGAGCATGCTGCAAGCTGCACCGTACTAGGTCAGCCATCCAGCCTGGTTCATGTAGGTAAAATCAGCCATGCTTCCTGCAAATATTGCTGCAAAAGTCAGGACACTAACAGCATTGCTTTGGACGGTATGTGCATTTGGGAAGGCGCAGAGATGTATTGGTGGCAAGTCTGGATGTAAAATTAAATCTAGATCAGGTATGATACTCACAGAGCTGAGGCAAGGTAGTTGGGCAATGAAATGGAGGTAAAAATAGGTTGTCTACACGATAGTTCAATAGTTTAAAAGTGCTTTATTTGTCATGTAACTACACAGTGAAATTCTCATTGCATAGTGTATATTGCACATGCAGGATTGTGGCCATTGTTGGCATCATTATTCAAAGTCCAAAGTCTGGTCGGCCCGCACGCTCAGTGTCCTGGAGCTATTCCCGCATACTGACGTCTGTCGTCCTTGCCTTGTAACAACCTGGCCGCAAACAATAATGCCCAATCTCGCATGGTTGTAGATTTCTACAGTCTATTCCTTAAAGAAATACATGAGTCACATGATGGGAGTCAACGGCTTTAGTCTTCATTGTATTTAGATGAAGAATGTTTTTACAAGAAACCTATGATGAATGTTGGTCGGCACTGGGCCTGTATTCGCTGGAGTTTAGAAGAATGAGGGGGGACCTCATCGAAACGTACAGAATAGTGAAGGGCTTGGACAGAGTGGATGTGGAAGAGGATGTTTCCACTAGGTCACAGCCTCAGAATTAAAGGATGTTCTTTTAGGAATGAGATGAGGAGAAATCTCTTTAGTCAGAGGGTGGTGAATCTGTGGAATTATTTGCCACAGTAGGCTGTAGAGTGCAAGTCAGTAGATATTTTTAAGGCAGAGAGAGAGAGATTTTTGATTAGTACAGGTGTCAGAGGTTATGGGGAGAAGGCAGGAGAATGGAGTTAGGAGGGAGAGATAGATCAGCCATGATTGAATGGCATAGCAGACGTGATGGGCCGAATGGCCTAATTCTACTCCAATCATTTATAACCTTATGACCTTATGACTTAATGTTTCTGCTCCTCTAACGAGAGATATCAGAAAGCCATTCCTGCGGTGTTGATCCTGAGTCATTGTGGGGTCCATTGTACAATGTATCTCCGCCTCTATCTGCGTATCATTTCAACGTGTCTCTGTCAGAGCTAGGAGTGGGCAGATGTATTCCTAGTTTCTCATCTACCAACACACAACCACAGTCTTATTCAGAAACTAGTGGTGGAAAACTTATAAATATTATACAGAAAATGTGTAATGAGTAAATTATAAGGCATGCATTTAATCTTATTCATATTCACATAAGTTAATTTGCATACTTGCATTATTTATGCAATATTTCACAGTGTGTTTGATTATACCATTATGGTCACATTCACAACGCCGTAATCATCTTCAATAGTAGCATTCATCAGAAGTTCAAAGTCCTCTTCAAACCTCTTAAACAATCTAAACAACCTAAGATGGCGCCTACCTGCGGCAACATTTTGCCAGAGGCACAACAGAAAATATTCTAATATAGTATTTCTCAGTTCATCTGTATCAAAGAATCCACAGAAATCAACGGTGTAAGTAGTTGATTATGAAAGAAAACTGGCAGGGAACATAAAAACTGACTGCAAAAGTTTTTATAGATATGTGAAAAGAAAGAGATTAGTTAAAACAAATGTAGGTCCCTTGCAGACAGAAACAGGTGAGTTGATCATGGGGAACAAGGACATGGCAGACCAATTGAATAACTACTTTGGTTCCGTCTTCACTAAGGAAGACATAAATAATCTGCCGGAAATAGCAGGGGCCCGCGGGTCAAAGGAGTTGGAGGAATTGAGTGAAATCTAGGTTAGCCGGGAAGTGGTGTTGGGTAAATTGAATGGATTAAAGGCCAATAAATCCCCAGGGCCAGATAGGCTGCATCCCAGAGTACTTAAGGAAGTAGCTCCAGAAATAGTGGATGTATTAGTAATAATCTTTCAAAACTCTTTAGATTCTGGAGTAGTTCCTGAGGATTGGCAGGTAGCAAACGTAACCCCACTTTTTAAGAAGGGAGGGAGAGAGAAAATGGGGAATTACTGACCAGTTAGTCTAACATCGGTAGTGGGGAAACTGCTAGAGTCGGTTATTAAAGATGGGATAGCAGCACATTTGGAAAGTGGTGAAATCATTGGACAAAGTCAGCATGGATTTATGAAAGGTAAATCATGTCTGACGAATCTTATAGAATTTTTCGAGGATGTAACTAGTAGCGTGGATAGGGGAGAACCAGTGGATGTGGTGTATCTCGACTTCCAGAAGGCTTTCGACAAGGTCCCGCATAAGAGATTAGTATACAAACTTAAAGCACATGGCATTGGGGGTTCAGTATTGATGTGGATAGAGAACTGGCTGGCAAGCAGAGAGTAGGAGTGAACGGGTCCTTTTCACAATGACAGGCAGTGACTAGTGGGGTACCGCAAGGCTCCGTGCTGGGACCCCAGCTATTTACAATATATATTAATGATCTGGATGAGGGAATTGAAGGCAATATCTCCAAGTTTGCGGATGACACTAAGCTGGGGGGCAGTGTTAGTTGTGAGGAGGATGCTAGGAGACTGCAAGGTGACTTGGATAGGCTGGGTGAGTGGGCAAATGTTTGGCAGATGCAGTATAATGTGGATAAATGTGAGGTTATCCACTTTGGTGGCAAAAACAGGAAAGCAGACTATTATCTAAATGGTGGCCGATTGGCAAAAGGGGAGATGCAGCGAGACCTGGGTGTCATGGTACACCAGTCATTGAAAGTAGGCATGCAGGTGCAGCAGGCAGTGAAGAAAGCGAATGGTATGTTAGCTTTCATTGCAAAAGGATTTGAGTATAGGAGCAGGGAGGTTCTACTGCAGTTGTACAGGGTCTTTAGGGAATCCCCGACCTCACGAGAATCCCCGACCTCGCAGAATCGCACAAGTACGGAATCTTTAAACACCGAGCAGGGCTTCATGGAGTACGGAAACGTGGCCGTTGGGCAGTACTACAAGTAAGACTTCGGCCCCCTCTCCCTACCATCCTTCTGCCCAATGTACAGTCACTACAAAACAAAGTGGAGGACTTAAGGTCAAGGCTGCTTTACCAAAGGGAGCTGAGGGAATGCTGTGTGTTCTGTTTCACAGAGACATGGCTCACCCCCAGCTCCCCAGATGCAGCGGTCCAGCCTGAAGGGTTCTCCATCCATCGCATGGACCGTACGCAGGCATCTGGGAAAGGGTGAGGAGGGGGCGTCTGCCTCATGGTCAACTCTGCGTGGTGTTCAGATGTGGCAGTCCTGTCCAACTCCTGCTCTCCACACCTGGCGGTGAAGTGCCGTCCCTTCTACCTACCGAGGGAATTCACCTCCATCATCCTGTCCGCGGTCCACATCCCGCCCCAGGCAGACGTCCGTCTGGCACTGGAGGAGCTGCACGCCGTGGTCAACAAGCACCAGACGGCTTACCCCGAGGCATTTACCACCATAGCCGGGGATTTCAACAAAGCCAACCTGAAGAAATCGCTCCCGAACTTCCACCAACATGTCTCCTGCAGCATCAGAGGACCAAACACCCTCCACCACTGCTACACCACCATCAAGGATGCCTACTGCTCTATCCCTCGCCCTCACTTCAGAAACTCCAACCATACTGCGGTGCTGCTTCTTCCTGCCTACAGGCAGCAACTGAAGAGCGCACCTCCAGAGGTGAGGACTGCACAGAGCTGGTTGGGTGGTGGGCAGAGGAACAACTCCAGGACTGTTTGGAGTCTGTAGACTGGGCAATGTTCAGGGACTCGGCAACAGACCTGAATGAATACGCCACAGTCGTTGCAGACTTTATAAGGAAATAGGTGGAGGTCTGCGTTCCAACAAAAAAGCTTCTGAGTGTTTCCTAACCAGAAGCCTTGGATGAACCATGAGATCCACACTCTTCTGAAGACCAGATCCCGGGCATTCAGGTCTGGCGATGCAGAGGTCTACAAGGTCCAGATACGACCTTGGTAAGGCCATCAAAAAGTCCAAAAGAGACTTCTGTTCCAAGCTGGAGGATGAGACGGATGTTCGGCAACTGTGGCAGGGCTTGAATGCCATCACCTCCTACAAGGCGAAACCAGGAGGCGGCTCAAACGACAGCGAAGCATCGCTCCCTAACGAGCTCAATGCGTTCTACGCACGGTTCGATAGAGAGAACACTGATGTGTCTTCCGGAGCCCCTATTCGCCCTGACCATGTTACAGTCATAGTCACAGAGGCCGACGTCAGAAGATCCTTCAGGGGGGTGAACCGTGGTACACCTGATGGTTTACCCGGTCGAGTTCTCAAGACCTGTGCAGACCAACTGGCGGGAGTTTTGCAGACATTTTCAACCTCTCACTCCTGAGGTCTGAGGTTCCCACCTGCTTTAAGATGGCATCAATAATACCAGTGCCCAAGAAGAGTAAGGTGACGTGCCTCAATGACTATCGACCAGTGGCACTAACGCCGGTGGTGATGAAGTGTAGAGGTTGGTTATGGTGCACATCAACTCCTACCTCGACAAGAACCTCGACCAACTACAGTTCACATACCGCCACAACAGGTCAACGGTAGATGCAATTTCACTGGCTCTCCACTCCGCACTGGATCACTTGGGCAATAAAAACACACATCAGGCTGTTGTTTATAGACTACAGCTCGGCGTTTAATACCATCATCCCTTCCAAGCTGGTTACCAACCTCACGGAACTGGGCCTCTGCGCATCTCTCTGCAATTGGACCCTCGACTTCCTCATCCACAGACCACAGTCTGTTTGAATTAGAGGAACCACTTCATCCTCAGTAACAATTAGTACGGGAGCACCTCAAGGCTGCCTGCTCAGCCCCATGCTATACTCACTCTATACCCATGACTGCGTAGCCGGTCATAGTGTGAACTCCATCATCAAGTTCGCCGATGATCAGTCTGAAGAAGGGTTTCGGCCTGAAACGTCGCCTATTTCCTTCGCTCCATAGATGCTGCTGCACCCGCTGAGTTTCTCCAGCACTTTTTTGTACCTTCGCCGATGACACCACTGTGGTTGGATGAATCACAGATGGGGATGAGTCAGAGTTTAGAAGTGAGATTGACCGACTGACCAAATGGTGCCAGCACAACTACCTGGCTCTCAACATCAGTAAGACCAAGGATCTGATTGTGGACTTTAGTAGGGGAAGGATGAGGACCCACAATCCTGTTTATATCAACGGGAATATCAATGGTGGAGAGGGTCAATAGCTTCAAATTCCTGGGCGTGCATATATCAGAAGATCTTTCCTGGACCCAGCACACCGATGCAATTGTAAAGAAGGCACATCAGCAACTCTACTTCCTGAGAAGATTACGGAGATTCGGTATGTCAAAGAGGATTCTCCTAAACTTCCACAGGTGCACGGTAGTGAGCATTCTGACTGGTTGCATCGTGGCCTGGTTTGGCAACTTGAACATCCAGGAGCGAAGAAGACGACAAAGAGTTGTGACCACTGCCCAGTCCATCACCGGCTTTGACCTCCCCACCGTCGAAGGGATCTATCGTAGTCGCTGCCTCAAAAAGGCAGCCAAAATCATCGAGGACCCACATCATCCTGGCCACACACTCATCTCACCAGTGCCATCGGGAAGAAGGTACAGGAGCCTGAAGACTGTAACGTCCAGGTTCAGGAACAGCTTCTTCCCCACAGCCATCAGGCTATTAAACACAACGAATAAGCTATGAGCTCTGAACTACAAAAGACGATATTATTATTTGTTATTTGCACTATATTTGTTATTTATTGAACTTTTTTTTTTTTCTTCCCGTTATATACAATGTTTACATATTCACATATTCTGTTGTGCTGCAGCAAGTAAGAATTTTATTGTCCCGTCCGGGACAGATCACAATAAAACACTCTTGACACTTGACTTTTGAAATAGATTTTTGAGTTCTATCATTATTTCGGGGTGGGAGATTGCAACCTTCATGTGGTCCACCCTGTTTTGACTAATGCAATCATCCCGTTGTGCAGAAACAAATAGATCAAATAGAACAAGTCGGTTTGGCTGTTTCAGATTCAGATTCAATTTTAATTGTCATTGTCAGTGTACAGTACAGAGACAACAAAATGCATTTAGCATCTCCCTGGAAGAGCGACATAGCAAACGATTTGAATAAATAATAATAAGTGTCCGGGGGGGGGGGTGGTGATTGGCAGTCACCGAGGTACGTTGTTGAGTAGAGTGACAGCCGCCGGAAAGAAGCTGTTCCTCGACCTGCTGGTTCGGCAACGGAGAGACCTGTAGCGCCTCCCGGATGGCAGGAGGGTAAACAGTCCATGGTTGGGGTGAGAGCAGTCCTTGGTGATGCTGAGCGCCCTCCGCAGACAGCGCTTGCTTTGGACAGACTCAATGGAGGGGAGCGTGGAACCGGTGATGCGTTGGGCAATTTTCACCACCCTCTGCAATGCCTTCCGGTCGGAGACAGAGCAGTTGCCATACCATAACCGTGATGCAGTTGGTAAGGATGCTCTCGATGGTGCAGCAGTAGAAGTCTGGCCTACAATGTTAGGCTGTGCACGCCATATGCAAGAAGAACATCATTATTACTGCAACATAATCATAATGGGGTGCGATCTCAAAGACCCTGTCCTTTCAATGTAATTTTGAGGAGTGGTTAGACGACAATTTAGTTGGTCCAGCAATTAAAACAGCCCAATGAAGTTATCCAGTTTTTTTCCTCGGTGTCTGGTCTTCCTATGATTAACATTTGTTTTAATTATCAGGCATTTAATGACATGCGTTTCATCACAGAAAATGCAAGTCCACAGTTCTGTCCCTCAAATGAACATGGAAGTTAAAATGATCCAGCCCTAGACTCCTCCACAAGGGGACATGGGAATGGAATGGTGCCCATCAACACAGGGGCAATCTCTAGGGACCAAATGTCTTTTTCTGTACACTGGGAGGCACTGTGGTGCAGCTGTGGAGATGCTGCCTTACAGCGCTTGAAGAGCCGGAGGCCTGGGTTCGATCCCGACTACGGGTGCCATCTGTACGGAGATTTATGTTTTCCCCGTGATCTGCGTGGGTTTTCTCCGAGATCTTCGGTTTCCTCCCACACACCAAAGACGTACAGGTTTGTCGGGTAATTGGTTTTGTTTAAGTGTAAATTGTCCCTAGTGTGTAGGATAGTGTTAATGTGCGGGAAACGCTGGTCAGTACAGACTCGGTGGGCTGAAGGGCCTGTTTCCACGCTGTATCTCTAACCTAAACTAAACTAAACTATTTATTTTCTTATACACATTGACTGGTGAAGACCCTGAGACTATGAAGGGCATTATATGAATGCAAGGTCTTTCTTTTCTTTTAACTCATGGGTGTCAAGGCCATATAACATATAACCATATAACAATTACAGCACGGAAACAGGCCATCTCGGCCCTACAAGTCTGTGCCAAACAATTTTTTTTCCCTTAGTCCCACCTGCCTGCACTCATACCATAACCCTCCATTCCCTTCTCATGCATATGCCTATCCAATTTATTTTTAAATGATACCAACGAACCTGCCTCCACCACTTCCACTGGAAGCTCATTCCACACCGCTACCACTCTCTGAGTAAAGAAGTTCCCCCTCATGTTACCCCTAAACTTCTGTCCCTTAATTCTGAAGTCATGTCCTCTTGTTTGAATCTTCCCTATTCTCAAAGGGAAAAAAGCTTGTCCACATCAACTCTGTCTATCCCTGCTCAGGAAGAACAACATCACTCAGAGGCTGCTGCTGTCCTTTTATCGGTGCTCCATTGAGAGCATACTAACATACTGTGTATGCGTGTGGTACACCAGCTGCACAGTGGCTCAGAGGAAAGCGCTCCAGAGGGCCATTGACAACGCCCAGAGGATTGTCGGCTGCCCTCTCCTTACCTTGGAGGACCTACACAGTTCCCGCTGCACCAAAAAAAAACCAGAATATAATAAAGGACATCTCCCACCCCGGACACTCCCTGTTTGAACTGTTGCCGTCAGGCAGACGGTACAGATCCACAAGGACAAGGACAAATAGACTAAAAAACAGTTTTTACCCCACTGCTATAAAAGCACTAAATGTGGCCGCCAAGGAACGCAGGGGCGATACAGACTAAGGGACTGTGGTAACGGTGAAATCGACAGAAGGATGGAAGGTTGGGTGTGTATGCGTGCTTTGTCTGTGTTTTTTATTTATTTGCTTATCTTTATTATTTTACCGTGGATGTTTCGTTAGCTTTAGAAATGTTTGAATGCTGCACTGACTGGCTGACATTTTAAATTTCGTTGTACATGGCCCATGTTACAATGACAATAAAGAAACTATTCTATTCTTATTCTATTCTATCATTTTAAAGACCTCTATCAAGTCCCCCCTTAACCTTCTGCGCTCCAGAGAATAAAGACCTAACTTATTCAACCTATCTCTGTAACTTAGTTGTTGAAACCCAGGCAACATTCTAGTAAATCTCCTCTGTACTCTCTCTATACCAGGAGGAGCAAGGAGAAGACTTGCTCACTTAAAGGGGAGAGTGGACTTCCCTATGAGGATGTCCAGCTACCTGCCTGTGACTTGCTGTTCAAATAAATGATCAATCAGGTTCATGTTGACCAGCAACACTGAACTATGCAATATGTATTGGCATTAAATGACATGAGATGTGTAGAGTAGACATTAAATAACTCGCGTCCACCTGCCCAAAGTGAGTTCCCAGAGCAAGAAGGTATAGGTTCCTTCTGGGGAATATCAGTCAGGTCTCAGACTATTTGCAAGGCTTTTGATTTGAGTTTGCCATTGGTTTCTAATTATACTATTGTCACATGTTAGAACATACAGGTATACAGTATAAAAGTAGAGCATAGAATCAGGTCCTTCAGCCCACAATGTCTGTGCCGAGCATGATGCCAACTAAAATCAATCTCATCTGCTTACACATGATCTATACACTTCCAGCCCCTGCACATCCATGTGCCCACCTAAAAACCTCTTAAACACCACTAACACAGCTACCCAATTCAGACCCGATATCCGAGAACAGAGCAAAATGTGTCTTTCCACTGTTGCAGGAAAAGATCTATTAAGGATAAATGCTGTTAGAATTGGCTCTCCCACATATTATACATTTAGCTACGTCTCATAGAAACATAGACAATAGGTTCAGGAGTAGGCCATTCGGCCCTTTGAGCCAGCACCGCCATTCAATATGATCATGGTTGATCATCCAAAATAAATACCCCCTTCCTGCTTTTTCCCCATATCCTTTGATTCCTTTAGCCCTAAGAGTTAAATCTAACTCTCTCTTGAAAACATCCAGTGAATTGACCTCCACTGCCTTATGTGGCAGAGAATTCCACAGATTCACAACTCTCCGGGTGAAAAAGATGTTCCTTATCTCAGTCCTATATGGCCTGCCATTTATTCTTAAACTGTGATCCCCTGGTTCACAATCACAATCAATATAATATTTCATTTGCCAAGTCACACAAATTAAAAGCAACAGAACACACAAAATACATTTTAACATAAACATCCGCCACAGTGACTCCTCCACATTCCTCACTGTGATTGAAGGCGACAACATTTTCAATTCTCATCCCTGCTAAGATCTCCCGTGGTCGGGGGGCCTCGAGCCTTCCGTTGACTGGATGATCTTGACTTCCGTAACCAGCAGTCGGGCCCCCCACATCGGGGTGACCAGCTCCTGCATCAGGGGGATGTCAGCTCCCCCACGCCGGTGATCGGACCCCGCGTTGAGGCTGGTTGATCCTCTGCGCTGTTGGAGCTACCGACTAGCCTCTCCCGATACTGCGAGCCCTTGATGGTAATTCCGCAGGCCGTGGTTGGAGCGATCCCAGGCAAGGGATTGGCTCCGATGTTAAGTCCATGCCCTTGTTGGGGCACAAAGTCAGTCAGAGGAGGCCTCCTGCTCCATTGATGGTAGGCCGCAGAGTGACCGGAGATGCGATCTGGAAAACAATCGCATCTCCGGCAAGGTAAGAAACTGAAAAAAGGTTTCCCCCAAACCCTCCCCCTCCCCCCCCCCTCCCCCTCCCCCCCCCCCCCCTCCCCCCCCCCCCCCCCCCCCCCCCCCCCCCCCCCCCCCCCCCCCCCCCCCCGCCCCCCTCCCCCCCCCATAAAACAAACATCGGGAGCATTTTGTCTGCATCTCTCCTGTCCAATCCTTTAAGAATCCATTTGCCTGTCACCCAACCTTAAAATGTTTCTTTTGTTTCAACCAAGCTATTTATTTATTCTGATGAATATCATAACTTTACATTTCTCCATATCACTCTGTATTCAGGAACATCACTTTCCAGTACCTCTGTATAATAGAGGATTATTTAAAATGCATTTACTTAACCAACTTTTCTTAAATGACAATGAAGTGTTTTATGTCATTGTGCATTCTGTAGCTAAATTTATAAATGTTTTAACATCATTTATGCACCTCACGCTGCTGAAAATAAACGGAAAGATCATTATAAATGCACATAATCATTGGTTGCTATTGCTTTGATTTATTTTCTTCAAGAATAGTTTACAATTTGTGATGCCAAATTATTCCAAATTTTGTTAAGTCATTTGTCAAGTCAAAACATTTTTCAGTCGGAGATTTTCAGCCGTGCATGTGTTGGGGTCTTGCATGGAGCATCTTTTGTTTCTGTGATCCATTACTGGAGCTTTAATTATATTTGCTATCAATGTAGTTATCTGAACAGTTGCTCTCTGGACATCTGCCAACTGCAATACAGTAGCCCATAAATTCAGCAGGGTGTCTCCCATTCTCCAGATGTAACTAAGTCACTTGACTAAGTTAAGGTGGAAGCCCCAGAGAAATGTTGTAAATTCTCCCAATTATGCCATTTTGTCAGGGATCCTGCTGGCAGTATAATGAGAGAATCCACATGACATTTCCAGTCCAGTGTATTGACTAATAAACAGGGATAATGTGTCTTTCTCCATCTCCCTTACATTTCCCTGGGCTAGAGGGAGGGACAACTTCACTTTCCATTATGTCAAGATTTTGACACAACGTACTGTTTTAATGTTGTTCAGGCCTATTTTGAGGTAATTAGAAAGCACCTTATATTCATCCACCTACAACCATGTTTAGTTTGGAGGTACAGTGCAGAAACAGGCCCTTCGGCCCACTGAGTCTGCACCGACCAGCGATCCCCGCGCATTAACTCTATCCTACACACACACACTAGGGATAATTTACACTTATATCAAGCCAATTAATCAACAAACCTGTACGTCTTTGGTGCGTGATAAGAAACCGAAGATCTCATAGAAAACCCACGCGGTCATCGAGAAAACGTACAAACTCCGTACCAGACAGCACTCATAGTCAGGATCAACCCAGGGTCTATAAATGCTGCAAGGACTTAGGTCTACCGCTGCGCCACCGTGCCGCCCTTGTATTTGTCTAATTGCACCTTCGACCCTGATGTTCCTGAACATTTCTTAAGAGTGAAAACCACTTCCAAATTTGAATAAATGATTTCCTAAAATACAATGTTCAATATTATTGACATCGATTATGCTCCAACGTCTTTTGCTATCTTGTTTATTTATATCCAAATTTAATGTTTGAACCATCTAGATAAGAGGTCAAATATGTTCACCTTTTAAACTGTGAAATTTGCATGATCAGACTTCATGTTCCCTTGGATACTTTATTTTACCACATGCAGTTAATTTGGATGCAAATGATTGTGGAAAAAATGCCACACACATTAGGTTTTATGCATGCTAATTGTGAATAATCACCTCTCATTTACAACTCAAATAGCCCTAATGGCCACAGACGAAAATTCTGCTGGATGGAAACTATTCAGCGGGTAAAATTAAAGATTCCTTTGACTCTTTTCCTTGTTGACTAGCAACTCCCGGTAAAAGGTAGCCAGACTCTTCATAAAATGCAATAAGGGTGGCACAGTGGCACAGTGGCACAGCGGTAGAGTTGTTGCCTAAAGGGCCTGTCCCACGAGCATGTGATCTGCATGCGGCAAGCGCGACCAAACCAGAAGCGGGGGCCACACGGAGGTCGAGTGAGTGACATGAAGTTCGAGCGAAGTCCGCGGGAAGTTCGCGCGTGATGAACGGTGTCGCGGCGGTGCGTGCGGCGTCGAGGTGGCTGCGGGCCGGCAGGCTGTTGCCGCGCGGACTTTTTGAACAGGGTCAGTTTTTTGGAGCCCCGCGCGATGTCGGGACCAGCTCCGCACAACTCCATACGGCTCCGGCGATCGAAGTGGGACCGGCCCCGTGAGCCATACGGCTCAAGCGACCACGTTATGTCGCCCTTGCCGCATGGAGTCGCTTGCTCGGTGGACTGGCCCTTTACAGCCCCAGAGACCCGGGTTATGACTATGGGTGCTGTCTGTATGGAGTTTGTACGGTTTTCCCTGAGACCACGTGGGTTTTCTCCGGGTGCTCCAGACGTACAGGTTTGTAGATAAATTGGCTCGGTATAATTGTAAATTGTCCATAATGTGTAGGATAGTGTTAGTGTATGGGGTGATCGCTGGTCGTTTCGGACTAGGTGGGTCAAAGGCCCTGTTTCTGCGCTAAAGTATCTTTAAAGCCTAAAGTTCCAGAAGAAAGAAAAAGTTCAATTACGTTATTAATATATTATGTTGGGTGAGGCTAGTCTACTGAGTGCTCAAAGGGAAAAAACTTCAAAGACCACCAAAGCTGACAAAACAGACTTACTTTTGAAGCAGTATCCTTTTGTTTCTCTGGTCCACCTTCTAAAACTATAGCTATATTGGTCCTGCTGTTATTTTCATTGGGATTTCACTGGATATCACCAAGCCAATTAAGTTATTTCAGTGTGCGCATTTTATTCCCCTTGGGAAGCTTGATCCATCATTTGTTGATGGTTCTTCTCCACAATAGCACTATGAATCTTCACACCTCCATTACCTTGTGATGGAAAGGAATGAATCCTGCAACATTGTTTTGACAGGCTGGTATATTGCTACTTTCAACTGCTGATTTACTGACTAAAAATAGAGCCAATAGTTTACAATGAAGCACAGGGACCTTTGCCAGAGTGTGTGTGATTTCTTCATCTTGCTGCCTGAACAATACCAAGAGGGGGTTCAGGGGTTCTGCTACAGTGCTTTTCCCTCTCACTCACTTGCCCGATTCCAAAGAAGCACAACATCCATTCGAGGAGCTGCGCCTCATCTTTTCACTATGCACATTATCGACTTCAGAACTCGGTATTAAATTCCACAGTTGCAGATTATCAGCCATTCTGATCTTGTTTCTTAAGCTAAGTAGTTTAGGAAACAAGAGTCATAGAGTGATACAGTGTGGAAACAAGCCCTTCGGCCCAACATGCCCACACCGGCTAACATGTCCCAGCTACACTATCCAATCCAATCCAATCCAACTTTATTTGTTAAGCACAGCCAATGTTGGCCAAAGTGCTGTACAGAAGAATAAACAAGACATCATAAACAGACACCATAACAGCTCACATGAGGCGCAAAAATTACATATGAAATACAACAATAAATTAAAAGACATAAAACATGAGTAACACTAATGGCCACGGAATAAAAGCAATCAAAAAATAAGAAATTAAATCAAGTAAATAAATAAAGTCGACATCTTACTGGGTATCAAAGGCCACGGAGAAGAGATGGGTTTTAAGAAGTGATTTAAAAACAGACAGAGAAGAGGCCTGTTTAATGTGGAGAGGCAGATCGTTCCATAATTTGGGTGCCGACACTGCAAAGGCACGGTCCCCTCTGAGCTTCAGCTTAGTTTTAGGCCCACTCAGGAGCAGCTGATTATCTGACCTGAGAGAGTGGGCGGGTGTATAAGGGTGTAGAAGCTCAGATAGGTAGGGCGGGGCAAGACCATTTAGGGATTTAAAAGCAAATAAAAGAATTTAAAAATGGATCCTAAACTGAATAGGCAACCAGTGGAGTGAGGCTAAAATGTGCGAAATGTGCTCATGTTTACGTGTGCCAGTTAAAAGACGTACAGCTGCATTCTGTACCATCTGGAGACGGGCGATGGAGGACCCACTAAACCCCACATACAGTGCATTGCAGTAATCCAGCCGCTAACATCGCGGGGCCCTGGGAACTTTTGCCGAGGATCGTCGTGTTGGAGCTCCACCCAGTTCGGCCTGTGGACTTTGGGAGCCGCGGTCTCCGGTAGGAACCAGCCAATTCGGAAACTCCAAGCCGCTGAGAGTGATCTTCCGACGCCGGAGTTCCGTCATCCGACTGCGAAGGTCTCAATAGGTGAACATAAGGAAGAGGACTGGACTTTGGTGCCTTCCCTCACAGTGGGAAACGTTTATCCTGCTGTGGGGGGAATGTTTTTATGTTTAATGTTAAATTCTATAGTGTTGTGTTTATCTTATTTGTGTGCTGCAATAGCAACTCAAATTTCACTGCACCAATTGGTGTATGTGACAATAAATGTCCTTTGTCCTTTGCCCTCCAAACTTGTCCTATCCATGTAGTCTTGTCTACTTGTCCTACTTGTCTTATATCTCTCTCTTCCTCTTGTAATGTGCTACTTACATTTCCTTCAGCTGGCATATTCATCACATGTATCATTAATTATCTGCTGGTCACTCGCATAATGCAAATCGCCCTGCCTTCTCTCCAACCTCCTTTTCTCTGCAATTTTTCATTTCTAACTTTTCCCAGCTAATGAAAAGTCATCATCTTGAAATATCAACTCCGTTTGCTATCCACGAATGTTATTTGGCCCACAGAGCATTTTCCACCTTAGAAACATAGAAACATAGAAAATAGGTGCAGGAGTAGGCCCTTCGGCCCTTCGAGCCTGCATCGCCATTCAATATGATCATGGCTGATCATCCAACTCGGTATCCTGTACCTGCCTTCTCTCCATACCCCCTGGTCCCTTTAGCCACATCTAACTCCCTCTTAAATATAGCCAATGAACTGGCCTCAACTACCTTATGTGGCAGAGAATTCCAGAGATTCACCACTCTTTGTGTGAAAAATGTTTTCCTCATCTCGGTCCTAAAAGATTTCTCCCTTATCCTTAAACTGTGACCCCTTGTCCTGGACTTCCCGAACATCGGGAACAATCTTCCTGCATCTAGCCTGTCCAACCCCTTAAGAATTTTGTAAGTTTCTATAAGATCCCCCCTCAATCTTCTAAATTCTAGCGCGTACAAGCTGAATTACAGTTTTTACGACCTTGCAGTTACAGTTTAGTTTATTGTCACGTGTACTGAGGTACAGTGAAAAGCTTTTGTTGCGTGCTGTCCTGATTATTTTACTTTTATTATCAGTAACATTGCTTCCTCAAGTCAGGAAAAACCACTTGCTTGACTTAAATATGTAGCTGCAGTTCTTTCTTAAATAGGGTGGAGTTTGCCAGTGCGTTCACCCTGACAATGCAGATGAGAAAAAGTATATATTTCCCATCATGTATCAAAAGGGTTTGATAGACTTTCGAAGATATTTGAGGAGAGGCCAACAATCGGACCTTGGGTTCGCTGGTGTATAAAAGCATGTGGGGACTATATGTTTTGGTTGGAATACACAGACGGTGGTGAAATGAGTGTCTGGTGGTGACTGGAATGTTCAATCGTCTCTGGAACAACAGGTCCTAAATCATTTTAAGTTATGACATTTTCAACAGGTGTAAAAGGTTGCTAACATCCAAATATTTAGCACAGGAGCAATTGTCTGGTTCATCCACTTAGTGTTTACCTCTACATATAACCACATCCAAGATCTACATATAATCACATCCAATGATCAAATGTCCTTCTCTTTCAGACATGTGAAATCTGGATGAAGGTTTATGTTATAAGCCCTCATTTGCTCTCAACATCAAATCGATTTATTCCAATCACTGCAATATTGTAAATTCTAGCACAGCAAAACAAGTGCACATTTAGTAGGTCTCCTGTTGTCAGATGCTGTGCAGAAAATTAAAGCAGGTACAGAAATTAATAGTTCACCAACTACATTTGTAATTTATTCTTGTAAATAAAGGTAATGAAAAATTGGATAGCATCTTGCCTGGGAATATTAATAAAGGTATCTAACTGGGAAAGTGGCAATTCCAGTGGCTTTAGTGGTTCTCTTTCATCTCTACAATAATATAATTCAAAACTAGAAGCATATAACATAAAAGGACATAAAGTGGTGGAATAGCTCAGTGGGTCAGGCAGCATCTCTGGAGAACATGGATAGATGACATCGGTGGTGGGGAAGATGCTGGAGTCAATTATAAAAGATGAGATATCTGAACATTTGGATAGCAGTAACAGGATCGGTCCGAGTCAGCATGGATTTACAAAGAGGAAATCATGCTTGACTAATCTTCGGGAATTTTTTGAAGATGTAACTAGGAAAATGGACAAGGATGTGGATGTAATGTACCTGGACTTTCAGAAAGCAATTGATAAGGTCCCACATAGGAGATTAGTGGGCAAAATTAGGGCACATGGTATTGGGGGTAGAGTGCTGATATGGATAGAGAAGTGGTTGGCAGACAGGAAACAAAGTGTTGGGATTAACGGGTCACTTTCAGAATGGCAGGCAGTGACTAGTGGGGTACCGCAAGGCTCGGTGCTGGGACCGCATCTATTTACAATATACATCAATGATTTGGATGAAGGGATTCAAAGTAACATTAGCAAATTTGCAGATGACACAAAGCTGGGTGTCAGTGTGAACTGTAAGGAGGATGCTATGAGAATGCAGGGTGACTTGGACAGGTTGGGGGAGTGGGCAGATACATGGCAGATGAAGTTTAATGTGGATAAATGTGAGGCTATTCGTTTTGGTAGCAAAAACAGGAAGCCTGATTACTATCTAAATGACGTCATGTTGGGAAAAGGGGAAGTACAACAGGATCTGGGGGTCCTTGTTCATCAGTCTATGAAAGTAAGCATGCAGATACAGCAGGCAGTGAAGAAAGCAGATGGCATGTTGGCCTTTATAACAAGAGTAATTGAATATTGGAGCAAACAGGTCCTTCTGCAGTTGTACCGAGCCGTAGTGAGACCACACCTGGAGTATTGTGTGCAGTTTTGGTCCCCTAATTTGAGGAAGGACATTCTTGCTATTGAGGGAGTGCAGCATAGGTTTACTAGGTTAATTCCCAGGATGGCGGGACTCTCATATGCTGAGAGAATGGAGCAGCTGGGCTTGTACACTCTGGAATTTAGAAGGATGAGAGGGTATCTCATTGAAACACATAGGATTGTTAAGGGTTTGGACATGCTAGAGGTAGGAAACATGTTCCCGATGTTGGGGGTGTCCAGAACCAGGGGCCACAGTTTAAGAATAAGGAGTAAGCCATTTAGAGCGGAGACGAGGAAACACTTTTTCTCACAGAGAGTGCTGAGTCTGTGGAATTCTCTGCCTCAGAGGGTGGTGGAGGCAGGTTCTCTGGATACTTTCAAGAGAGAGCTAGATAGGGCTCTTAAAGATAGCGGAGTCAGGGGATATGGGGAGAAGGCAGGAACGGGGTACTGATTGGGGATGATCAGCCATGATCACATTGAATGGCGGTGCTGGCTCGAAGGGCCAAATGGCCTACTCCTGCACCTATTGTCTATTGTCTATGATGTTTCAGGTCAGTGCCCTTCTTCCGACTGAAGGAAGGGGATGGGGATGGGGTGGGAGGGAGTGGGAAACTAAGCTAGAACAGTGAAGAGACAGGACAAAGTGTACCATCATCTGCAATTTTTTGTTTCAACAATTAACATAAATCTGAACTCAGTATTTTTGGTTTGCTTATTGAAGGTCACTGCCTCCCAGCAGGTCAATGTTTCACTTGGTTTAAAGCCATGATGTTAGATATTTGCTTTCATCTCACCACAGTAAACAAGGCCATAAGGTTATCAGCTTTCTCAATTATTTCTCTCGATCAGTGAGATACGTCTCTTTCTCTCCAAAGTAGATGGAATTCAGTTGATGAGATGGGTCACTAAACTCGTCCTTGGAACCAAAACAGCAACAGTTGTTTTGTTCCACAAATAAATTTTCACACGGCACAGATGAAATCTGTAAAAACATTCGAGGTATTTCAATAATATTTTGCAAATGATTTACATAGTTCCATGGACATTTTGTTTGGATTTCCGTTTATATTGATTTTTGGGTATTATAGCTTACAATCCACATGCTTTTAGATGGAGTATTAGAGGAAAACCAACAGGGAGATATGTCTCTCTCCCAGTTAATCCGCTACAAACCCATCTGAACTGTGCTGCACACAGGTATATGATACACCAGAGGTCAGATTCTACTGCATCAGACCTTCCACTCCACTGCTGGAATCACCATGGCATTAGTCCTGGTTCCTCTGAGCTGTGTAGATGGATATAACAGCTGGCAATCCCAGCACAATTCCATTCATTTATATATTGTATCAGAATACATACAAAATGCACAATTTTGTCAAATAGTAGAGAAACAAAGGAAATGATAATACCAAGGAAACACAAAGAACTTCAGATATTGCAATGTTGAGCAAAACACAAATAAACTCAGCAGGTCAGGCAGCAGCTGTGGAAGGAATGGTCAGGCGACATTTTGTGTCAGGACCTTACTTTGGACTAAAGAAAGGTCCCAACCTGTAACGTCACCTGTTCAGGCGCTGCCAGCCCTATTGAGTTCCTCCAGCACTTTGTGCTTTACAAATGATAATACAAGGTGTTTCAGGTCCCTGGGCCTGCTCGACCATCCAATAAGATCAGGGTTGTTCTCCTGGCTCAACAGCACATTGTTACATTATCCACATATCCACTAATTCTTCTAATATCCAGAAATATATCATTGACCAAGGCTCCAAAGCCCACCAAAGTAAAGAATTTAGCAGATTGGTTCCACCCTCTGAGTTAAGAACGTTTTCCTATCCCACTTTAAAATAGCCTGGCCCTTATTTAGAGACAAAGATATTTAGTTGGACCTCTCAACCACTCAGTAAGGGTAAAGAGCCTTCTGTTTCTACTTGTTGCGCTTTCTGAAGATTATGTTTTAATGAGCTCACTTCTCATTCTTCTAAACTCTGGAGAATATCTAAACTCTCCTCCTGAGTCAACCCTGCCAGAAACGGTCTGGAGAACCTTCGCTGCACCCCCTCTCTCGCAAGAACAGCCTTCTGATGAATTCAACAGCAGGTTGGCAGCTCATTTAGAGTGTGATCAAGTTGCGAAGGAAAGACAATTGAGCAAAATAGAGAATCGTTGCTGGTGTGTTTCCAAAAATGTCATGCCATTGCCAATACTAAATTTATGCTTCATTTTAGTTACACCTTGAAGATGCATGAAATGTGTCTTTGAAACTAAACCAAACTTAAACCTTTGGGCTGGGCTATGCTTAACTGAGCCCAAGCTTTAAGTTCACCCATGGACCATTTCCACAGCCACCCTCGGCCTTTGCATCCAAACTGGATGGAAAAGATGGGAGGCAGTAAGTGGTTTGATTTTGTTCTTAATTTAATAGAAACATAGATACATAGAAAATAGGTGCAGGCGTAGGCCATTCGGCCCTTCGAGCCTGCACCGCCATTCAATATGATCATGGCTGATCATCCAACTCAGTATCCTAAATTAATGTGAATGCCTTTAATTAAGTTATGGTGTGTTTTTAAATAAATGAACTACTTTCATTTTTTTCTCTATTATTTAAATCCAATGGCGAACTCAAGTCATGGGCAGGTGTCAGGGGTTATGGGGAGAGGGCAGGAGAATCAGGTTAGGAGTGAGAGATAGTTCAGCTATGGTGGAGAAGACTCAAAGTGCCGAATGGGCTACCTCTGCTCATATGACCGTATGACCTTATGATCTTCTGATCCAGCCAATGTTTCATTTTTCGATTCTAATCGATTTTTTTCGATCCGCATTTTAACTACCAGTACCTCGATGATACAACTAATATAAGGCATAAATTTGACCGTTAATAGTGCAGAACAGATGCTCATAAATCAGCAGCCCACCCAACTTTCCTCCCTTTGAACTTGGATAAATAAGGCTCTTAACAAGCTTTCAATTTGCCGTTCTCTGTGTTTTCTTTATAATTCAAAATCTGATTATACTTTGACATCTTGTAGTTTCTGACTGCATTTGAAAATATTTGGATTTTACTTTGAAGACACTGCTGATGACACTGTGATTTTGTTACATTAAACATGTGTAGTAACACCAATCACTGCAGATGCATTACGGCCAATCCAGCAATCTTCAAAGGGACTTCTGGAAACTGCTGCTCAAATCTGAGTGAAGGAGTTGCCATTATTTATCTAACTGAGGGGCCAGAAGGCACACAATGGCTCCTATTGGTCTATACTTTCCTTCTCCAGATTGGCTATGACCCTTGAACCTAGATTCAGTGATCCCTTGACAGCCATTTTGCTCTGATGTCCCATCTTTGAAGGACTTGTTTCCAGTTCAATGGTCCTGAACCTAAAATGTGTATTGTTTCTCTTTTCAAAAATACTGCTTGATATGTTTAGTATTTTCAGCATTTTTATTTCAAAGTATCCAGATCTGCAGGGTTGTATTAGAAACATAGAAACATAGAAATTAGGTGCAGGAGTAGGCCATTCGGCCCTTCGAGCCTGCACCGCCATTCAATATGATCATGGTTGATCATCCAACTCAGTATCCCGTACCTGCCTTCTCTCCATACCCCCTGATCCCCTTAGCCACAAGGGCCACATCTAACTCCCTCTTAAATATAGCCAATGAACTGGCCTCAACTACCCTCTGCGGCAGAGAGTTCCAGAGATTCACCACTCTCTGTGTGAAAAACAGAGTTGATTTTCATTTATTTTTCTGTTCCCCTTTTAGCTTCTTTAGGATAGAGTTCTATTTTCTTGGACACAAAACCAATCCCAGAAACCATAGGAACAAATACAATGAAAACTTCTAAGGGCCAAACAAGTAAAACATTTGTTAAAGAAGGATGATTGAGACAGAACTGTATAATGAGCAAACAAGCCCTTTTGGACCAATATAATTTCGATGTCCTCCTCAAGAGAGGGAAATTTCAAAACCACAATGTTCCTTTAGCATTGCTCAAAATTATCCTATTTATCACCTTGAACCGCAGTCTTTATGAGATAAAAATAACACTGGATGGGCCAAGATAATGCAATGATAAATGATGAAGGCAAAAGGTAAACAACGGTATTTCATCTTTCAATCTACAAGGAAAGTCATTATTTGTAATTATGGTTATCTTTCAGAGACTTTAATTGTGTGTATTTGTTGTCATTTTCCTGGATAGTTAATTATGCATATTTTCGTATTATTGAGACAAGATGATTTTTATAGGATAGTGGTGCAGCCGCTAGGGAATGTTGCCCCAGTTGTGTTTCTATTTCCTTTGTTTCTATTTAATTGAGGCAAATGTAAATGGTGAAATCTGTTTCAAATACTACTTGAGAAATTCTAGTTGTGATGTGTCCATTTGTGAAAAGTTGTAGCTTGACTGTTACTGCAAGTTTACCCCAAGCAAGATCAGAATGTCAGACGTGCATATTCCATGTATTATATCTGATCAAAAACTCGGGACGGTGGTTTCTGCAGTCATACAAGACTGAGGCATAAGATAAAAATGAATCCCATTGCATTATGTAATTGCGATGAAGTTATGATTTTGCATGTGGCAGTGTGGTTTTACATGTGTGCCAATGAGTGGCATGGTGGCACAGTGGCTGAGCCAGAGACCTGAGTTTGATCCTGACTATGGGTGGGCTCTCTATGGAGTTTGTATGTTCTCCCATGGGTTTTCTCCAGGAGCTCCAATTTTCCGATGGTCAGCTTGGACTCGTTGGGCCGATGGACTTCTCTAAACCCTAAACCGAAGTTGCTGTTTTGTATGTGTTTGTTTGTTTGTGTCGTCTGTGAAAACCCTACAAAGATTAATTTCACGAGAGAGGTACTCATAAACATTGGACATACAGTACCCCCAAACATCGTTTCAGATTTCTCTCACTCGCTGGGTTATTTTACATACTCGTCGGTGGGGCTGTGGCTGCGTTCAAGGTCATGAGATAGAGGAGGACCCGTGGGAAGCGCTCTGGAGCACTCACCCGACTCCGGCGATGAGGATCACGTACACCACTCCCGAGCATATTCCTGGCAAACGTACGTTCTCTCAAGAACAAAGTGGACGAACTGCAACTCCTGCATCGGACAAACAAGGACTTCTCTCGAGCTGCTGCCCTGTGCTTCACCGCGACCTGGCTTTGTGAGTCGAACCCAGACAGAGCGCTGCAACTGGCTGGCTTCCAACTTCACAGAGCGGATCGCGAAGTGGAGGCAGTGGGGAAACCAAGAGGCGGTGGAATGTGTTTCTATACCAACCAGGACTAGTGCAGCGACATCACGGTACTGTCAAATTTCTGTTCTCCCAAACTAGAATCCCTCTTTATAAACTGCAAACCCTTCTACACTCCGAGGGAATTTAACTCCTTTATTCTCGCTGGAGTTTACATTCCCCCCCGTGCCTGCGTACGTGAGGCGCAAACGCAACTCGCTGACCAGGTAATGAGGGTAGAGAGTGACTTCCCCGAACTCCATGGTCATTGTTTTGGGGGACTTTAACAAAGCTAATCTAACCATATAATAACCATATAACAATTACAGCACGGAAACAGGCCATCTCGACCCTTCTAGTCCGTGCCGAACACGTATTCTCGCCTAGTCCCATACACCTGCGCTCAGACCATAACCCTCCATTCCCTTCCCATCCATATAACTATCCAATTTATTTTTAAATTATAAAAATGAACCTGCCTCCACCACCTTCACTGGAAGCTCATTCCACACAGCCACCACTCTCTGAGTAAAGAAGTTCCCCCTCATGTTACCCCTAAACTTCAGTCGCTTAATTCTCAAGTCATGTCCCCTTGTTTGAATCTTCCCTACTCTCAGTGGGAAAAGCTTTTCCACGTCAACTCTGTCTATCCCTCTCATCATTTTAAAAACCTCTATCAAGTCCCCCCTTAACCTTCTGCGCTCCAAAGAATAAAGCCCTAACTTGTTCAACCTTTCTCTGTAACTTAGTTGCAGGCAACATTCTAGTAAATCTCCTCTGTACTCTCTCTATTTTGTTGACCTCCTTCCTATAATTAGGCGACCAAAATTGTACACCATACTCCAGAATTGGCCTCACCAATGCCTTGTACAATTTTAACATTACATCCCAAATCTCAGCCATGACCTTCCAAAATACAGACTTCATGTTACCTGCCCCACCAGAGGGGAGAGAACACTCCATCACTCATATACGGCAATCAAGAATGCATATCGTTCTGTTCCCCGGGCAGTACTGGGACTCTCTGATCATTGTCTAGTTCACCTTAATCCAACCTACAGGCAGAAACTACAAGCTGCTAAGCCTGTGGTCGGAACAACAAAAAGGTGGACAAGCGAGGGCATTGAGAACTTACAATCCTGCTTTGACTGCAAGGATTGGAATGTATTCAGAGAAGCAACCACAAGCCTCGATGAGTATACGGACACTGTATCATCATATGTCAGCTTTTGCAAGGACAGTTGCATTCCAACTAAGACCCGGACATAATAACAATAACAATAACAACAACAATAAGCCCTGGTTCACTGCAGAACTCAGACAGCTCCGACGGTCTAATGAGGAGGCTTACAGGAGCGGGGATGCAGACCTCTACAGGCAGTCCAAGTACAAGCTGAGAAGAGGAATCAGAGCTGCCAAGGAAAGATACTCTGAGAAGTTTAATAATAATAATAATAATAATAATAATAATAACTTTATTTATAAAGCACTTTAAACAACTGCAGTTGCCACAAAGTGCTGTACATGAAAACTCATGGACAAGAAGTTATTACAAACCATTAAAAACCGTAAAACAAAGGACTATAAAACAGTAAAAATTAAAAGACATTAAAAGCACTAAAAACAGGAGCAATGTCTCAGCCAGTGTCGAAAGCCAGAGAATAAAAATGAGTTTTTAGGGTGGATTTGTAGATGGACAGTGAGGGGGCCTGTCTGATGTGCAACGGCAGGGTGTTCCAGAGTGCCGGAGCAGCAACAGAAAAGGCTCTATCCCCTCTGAGCTTCCGCTTAGACCTTGGTACCTTTAGGAGCAAGTTCTCAGCCAGTGACTCTTCTTCAGTTTGGAAAGGCTTGCAAGAAATTATCAGCTACAAGAGGAAAGCCCCCCACTCTTTGGACAATCTGAACAACCTGAATGAGTTTTATTGCAAATCAGAAACGTAACCCTGGTACCCCCTTTTCCCCCCCCCCCCCCCCCCCCCTCCCCAACCAACACAGCCAGACCCCAGTCTGCAAAGAAATGGACCCTGCACCCTCTCCTTCCCATTCAACACTTCACACCTACTTAAGGCAAGACTCCAGTATGAAAAGACTGGACCATTTCCCACCCCAACCAACACTTCACATGCACTCACAGCCTCCCCCTCCAATCACCACTCCACACCCATTTACCCACACCATCCTTGCTGAACAACATCACACAATCAACAATAAAAATAAATGAAGCAGAGAGGTTTTTCAGAAGATAGAAAAGCCAGAACTCTCCAGGACCTGACAATGTTTCCCCCTCTATTCTCAAGCTCTGTGCCAAACAACAGGCATCGGTATATACAGACATTTTTAACCAGTCCCTGCAAACATGTAGTCCCTGCCTGCTTCAAAGTCTCCACTATTGTCCCTGTACCCAAAAGGCAAGGATTACTTGTCTTAATCACTACAGGCCTGTCACACTGACCTCTGTAGTCATGAAGACACTCGAAAGGCTTGTGCTGGCCAAGCTGAAAAATATCACAATCCCCCTGCTGGACCCTCTGCAGTTTGCATATCAGGCCAATAGATTTGTGGATGATGCAGTCAACCTGGGCTTGCACTTCACTCTACAGCACCTAGACCGCCAGGGGACCTATGCGAGGATCCTGTTCATTGATTTTAGCTCTGCATTCAACACCATTGTGCCAGAGCTACTACACTCCAAACTTTCCGAGTTGACTGTGCCTGAACCCCTCTGCCGGTGGATCACCAACTTCCTGACAGGCAGGCAGGAAGCAGCATGTGAGGCTGGGAAAGCACATCTCGGACCCGCAAACGCTCAGCATAGCAGCACCGCAAGGCTGTGCACTCTCCCCTCTCCTCTACTCCCTCTACACCAATGACTGCACCTCCCCAGACACCTCTGTCAAGCTTCTCAAGTTTGCGGGTGACACAACCCTGATTGGACTGATCCAGGATGGGGTGGAATCTGCCTACAGACAGGAAGTGACAAAGCTGGCATCCTGGTGCCATCGCAACAACCTGGAGCTCAATGCTCATAAGACAGTGGAATTGATTGCAGACTTTAGGAGAGCTCCCCCTCCCCTCCCCCCACTCACCATCAACAACACCACAGTCACATCTGTGGAGTCTTTTAAGTTCCTGGGAACCATCATCTCCAAGGACCTTAAGTGAGGGGCTACCATTGACTCCACAGTCAAAAAGGCCCAACAGAGGATGTACTTCCTGCAGCAGCTGAGGAAGCACAATCTGCCACAGGCAATGATGGTCCAATTCTACACAGCCATCGTAGAGTCTGTCCTCACCTTCTCCATCATGGTCTGGTTTGGCTCAGCCACCAAGCACGACACCTGGAGGCTGCAGCGAATCGTCCGATCAGCTGAGAAGATTGTTGGCTGCAACCTTCCCTCCATTGATGAACTGTACACTGCAAGGGCCAGGAAGCGAGCGGGCAAGATCATCTCTGACCCCTCTCACCCTGGCCACAAACTCTTTGAATCACTTCCCCCTGGAAGGCGACTCCGGACTGTCAAAGCTGCCACAGCCAGACATCAAATCAGTTTTTATCCACGAGTAGTTGCTCTACTCAACAGCCAAATATCTGTAGCCTCCCTTTGATCTGGTATTTTGTTGGTTCACATGCTTGATCAATGGCGTTTTATCATTAATGTTTATTATTATTAATGTTTATGTGTTTTCTGAGTCATTCGTAGCTGTCACTGTGTGTCATGTTGTTACTTGTGGGTGGAGCACCAAGGCAAATTCCTTGTATGTGAATACTTGGCCAATAAACTTACTTACTTACTTACTTGCACATGATGACCAACATGTCCCACCTACAGTTATCCCATCTGCCCACATTTGACCCCTGTCCCTACAACCCTTTCCTATCCATATACCTGTCCAAATGTTTTGTAAATGTTGTTATAGTATGTGTGTGTGTGTGTATATATATATATATATATATACACATTGAACCTTTTTTTTCCCCCGTTATGTACTAAATTTACATATTCTGTTGTGTCGCAGCAAGTAAGAATTTCATTGTTCTCTCTGGGACATTTGACTCTTATAGAACCTACCTCAATAACCTCCTCTGGCAGCTCGTTCCGTATATCCACTACCCTTTGTGTGGAAAAGGTTGCCCCTCAGGTTCTTAATAAAAAAGTGAAAGTGGGATAACCTAGAACTAAAGTGGTCAGCTGGACTTGGTGGGCCAAGGGGACCTGTTTCCACTCTGTTTCTCAAAACTCTAAATGGGCAATAGGTGGTCACCCGCAAAGCAGAAAGGCAGCACACAGAGTGATAATAACATTTAAACCTACACAATAAATTCACAGTCAACACTCAATCGATAGAGAAATGGGCAAATAATGAAGTAAATCGCTCAAATCCAGACAGAGTTTGATCGGTTTAATATGTTGTGACTATAGATATATTAAGGTTTGTGAAAGTGCCAGCAAAATGATATTTCATGTTTTCAGCAATCAAAATCTAAAATATAGCCCAGGGCATTGGAGCTGATGAGTCTAAAATACAGACGAGTGTCTAAATCTAAAAAAGTTTGCACTTTTATTGAGTGGTTATCTCAAGAAGACCATGATTTGAAGGTGTCGTTTTGATATATTGAGATGAAAATGCTGCAAGGGATAGATACATTATTTGCTGTGAATTATATTTTAAGCTATAAGGGCTCTGTACATGCTTGGAACAAAACAGTCATATTGATTATAGTCTGTATGAATCGGCCTCTGTGACATCTGAAGATTTATAGCTAAACTTGTTTTAAAAGTGGTTGTGTTTTGCCCTGTGGGAAAAAAAAACAACATATGGAATCAATGATAGAACAGTGAGCTGTGAAATATAACAAAAATCTTTAAAATTTATAGTTTGTTCTATTTGGAGCTACAATGTTAAGGCACAAATTTGCCTTCATTCACAAACATAGAAAATAGGTGCAGGAGGAGGCCATTTGGCCCTTTGAGCCAGCACTGCCATTCAATATGATCATGACTGATCATTCAAAATCAGTGCCCCGTTCCTGGTTTTTCCCCCATATCCCTTGATTCGGTTAGCCCATAGGGCTATATCTAACTCTCTCTTGAAAACATCCAGTGTATTGGCCTCCACTGCCTTCTGTGGCAGAGAATTCCCAACTCACAATTCACAAACATTAAACATTTGGTGTGATGGAGTGCACACTTTGTATTTGGCTTACAAAAGTCAGGTTCAATGAGTTGACTGGAACTTAATTTCATAAGTGGAGTACGACATAGAGCTATACAATGTGGAAACAGGTCCTTTGGCCCAACTTGACCACACCGGCCAACATGTCCCAGCTATACTCGTCTCACCCGCCCGAGTTTGGTCCATATCCCTCCAAACCTGTCCTATCCATTAACCTGTCTAACTATTTCTTAAATGTTGGGATAGTCCCTGCCTCAACTACCACTTCTGGCAGTTTGTTCCATACACCCACCACCCCTTGTGTTTAAAAAGTTATTTTCCCTTAAACCTACGTCCTCTGCTCCTCGATTCACCTTCTCTGGGCAAGAGGCTCTGTGCATCTACCCGATCTATTCCTCTCATGATTTTATACACAATAATTTTATGTTGAAGCTGTACATTGTCTGCATTTTCATTATCATGCAACCTCTGGAAGTCGCTTATTGGAGGTTCTAGAAATCAATTAACGAGAAAGAAATCGGAATAGATGATTCTTGTGTCTCAAACTGGACTCGAAAGATGAGAGGCATTGTTTTTACATAATTCACTTCTTGTAAATTCATGCCGCTAATATTAAATGGCATTGGGCGAAATCAGAGGATCTGAAATTATTATCCTAATAATCGCTTTCTGACCGTAATTATTCTATATCATGCTTTAGTTTGATACTCATCATAAATTAATTGGTCACGCACCCACTGGTTGTCTCTGTTCTAACAAGATGTTTTAAATGCTGTAACAATGCAAGAGTTCCTGGACTACATCTAATATTTCAACCAAAGATTAAATATTCATATTATTGATTAGATACTCAATTTTTCTTTAAACCAAATCAGCACCCTATTCACATATCGCACAATGAATCCATACCTGAATAACTTGCAAAGACCCTGAGCCTGGTATGTATTCACTTTAGATTCATCAAACTAATATATTGATATGCAAGTGTTGTCCTGCCAAGAAAGACTAAAAGTCTGGCCCTATATTCTGCAGTTTAGAGGACTGAAGGGTGAGGTTATTCAAACATAAAAAATCCTGAGATAGACACAAAAAGCTGTAGTAAGTCAGTGGGTCAGGCAGCATCCCTGGAGAGAAGGAATAGATGACGTTTTGGGTTGAGACCATTCTTCAGACTGAGAGCCGTTAGAAACATAGAAACATAGAAATTAGGTGCAGGAGTAGGCCATTCGGCCCTTCGAGCCTGCACCGCCATTCAATATGATCATGGCTGATCATCCAACTCAGTATCCCGTACCTTCCTTCTCTCCATACCCTCTGATCCCCTTAGCCACAATGGCCACATCTAACTCCCTCTTAAATATAGCCAATGAACTGGCCTCAACTACCCTCTGTGGCAGAGAGTTCCAGAGATTCACCACTCTCTGTGTGAAAAAAGTTCTCCTCATCTCGGTTTTAAAGGATTTCCCCCTTATCCTTAAGCTGTGACCCCTTGTCCTGGACTTCCCCAACATCGGGAACAATCTTCCTGCATCTAGCCTATCCAACCCCTTAAGAATTTTGTAAGAGGGAAACCTACACATAAAAAAGCCTAAAGAGACTTGACAGGGTAAATGTTGGATGTTTTCACTTGTGTGAGAGTCTTGAAAAAGGGAATGTAACAACGAGGTAAAAAGCCGATCATTTAAAACTTGGCTCTGTCAAAATTTCTCCTTGCAGATGATTGGGTGTGAATCTGTGTAATTCTCTGCCTCCGCATGTGGCGGAAACTGGATTATTAGAAGTATTTTAAAGTATAGCTTGATAAACATTTGATGGCTTGAGGAATGGAGAAATAACAGAAGAGGTGTTGAGGCCAATATGGATCAGCCATATCATATCAAATGACAGAAGATACTTGAAGGGCCTAATAGCTGACCATGCTCCTACTTTTGTGTTCTTGTATATTGGTGTCAGACTCACCTGGTTGTAGCTTTTCCAGCGTAAATTCATCCCATTCTTGGCTCTGCTGCTGCTGCAAGTAAGAATGTAGTTTAGTTTAGAGATCCTTTGGCACCGACCAGGGATCCCTGCTCATTAATGCTATCCTATACCCACTAGGGACATTTTTTACATTTACCAAGCCAACTAACCTACCTACATACCTGTACGTCTTTGGAGTGTGGGAGGAAACTGAAGGTCGCAGAGAAAACCCACACAGGTCACAGGGGAGAACTTCGTACAGACAGCAACCGTAGTCGGGATTGAACCCGGGTCTCTGGCACTGCATTCGCTGTAAAGCAGCAACTCTACCGCTGCGCCACCGTGCCACTGTTTAATTGTTCTGTTTTGGGACATATGATAATAAGACTCTCTTGACTCATAGTAAGGTCATCAAGGTGCAGTACCATGGGCCTGCCTTTCAGATAAGATATTAAATAGGGGGGGTCCCATCACCAAGTAAAGGCAAGTTGTCCAGTAATTGGGGCCTATATTAATATCACAACTGTCATTACGAAAACAGATTATTATCTCTTTGTGAGTTTGTCATGCACAGATTTCATGAATTACACTTCAAAAGGTACTTCTTTGTCTTACTGGATTTCGAGATATCATGTGGTCATTGAACCTTTCTTTGTATCTGTCTAAAACATACTTCAATGGTTCAGAGCTATTTCAGAAATTAATGAGTTTTTGGTGGGAGGGGGAGAGGGAGGGAGGTTTTCAATGTAAATTGGACTAGTGATGGCTGAAGTGTACTTTAGACTGGAACTGCCATGGACCACATACTATTTTCATGGAGGAGCTATGAGCCACATTAAACCTGAATAAGATTGCACCAGAATAAGACATTTCCTAGTTGAAATGTTAAGATGGCTGCTGCTCAACAAAAATCTCCACTGAGCTTTGCCTTCTGTCAAAGGTGTTTTATACCTTTTGAATGTCCATCGCAAATGAAAAATGTTAAGCGGCTTGTACTCGCTAGAATTTAGAAGATTGAGGGGGGATCTTATAGAAACTTACAAAATTCTTAAGGGGTTGGACAGGCTAGATGCAGGAAGATTGTTCCTGATGTTGGGGACGTCCAGGCCAATAATAATAATAATAATAATATATATTATTGTCATTGCACGTCAGTGCAACGAGATTTAGTTTGCAGCTTCCAACCGATGAAAAAGAAAAGTTAAATAAATAAATAAGCTGTGTGTCATGACCATCCGAGGGAGACAGTCCAGGGGGGGGGGGGGGCACTCAGCAGGGCCGGTTCAGAGCCGCTATAGCTCTGGGAATAAAGCTGTTTCTGAGTCTGGAGGTTCGGGCGTAGAAGGCCTTGTAACGTCTGCCGGAGGGAAGTAGTTCGAACAGTCCGTTACAGGGGTGTGATGAGTCTTTATGGATGCTGACGGCCTTCCTGAGGCACCGTGTGTGGTAGATGCCCTCCAAGGCTGGTAGCTGTGTCCCAATGATCCTCTGTGCTCTGTAGACGATGCGCTGAAGAGCTCTCCTCTCCGCCTCCGTGCAGCTGAGATACCACACAGAGATGCCATACGTTAATATGCTCTCTGTGTGGTGCAGCGGTAGAATGGTGTTGGGCATTCTGTTGGGGCAGACCAGTCTTTTTTAATGTCCTCAGGAAGAACAGTCGTTGTTGTGCCTTCTTGACCAGCGCAGCGGTGTTGGTGGACCAGGTGAGGTCCTCTGAAATGTGAGTGCCCAGAAACTTAAAGCTGGACACTCTCTCCACACTTTCCCCGTAGATGGAGATTGGGGCGTATTCTCCATTATGGGACCTCCTGAAGTCAATAATCAGCTCCTTGGTCTTGGAGGTGTTTAGTGACAAGTTGTTACGTGCGCACCAGTCCGCCAGGTTCTGCACCTCCGCCCTGTATTTTGTTTCATCATCGTTGGGGATCAGCCCAATCACTGTTGTGTCATCTGCAAACTTCACGATGGTGTTGGTGTCGAATGCAGGAACACAGTCGTGTGTGAAGAGGGAGTAGAGCATGCGGCTTAGCACACAGCCCTGTGGTGTGCCGGTGCTCAGGGTGATAGTGGAGAACAGGTGCGGGCCCAGTCTCACTGCCTGTGGTCGCTCCGTCAGAAAGTTCAGGATCCAATCGCATATCGGCGAGCTGAGGCCTAGCTGGTGGAGTTTGATGGTGAGCTTGGTGGGGATGACCGTATTGAATGCAGAGCTATAGTCAATGAAGAGCATCCTCACGTACGTGCCCCGTCTGTCCAGGTGAGTCAGGACAGACAGAGTTTCTTTACTCAGAGAGTGGTAGCGGTGTGGAATGATCTTCCAGTGGAAGTGGTGGAGGCAGGTTCATTGGTATCATTTTAAAATAAATTGGATAGGCATATGGATGAGAAGGGAATGGAGGGTTATGGTATGAGTGCAGGCAGGTGGGACTAAGGGGAAAAAAAGTTGTTCGGCACGGACTTGTAGGGCCGAGATGGCCTGTTTCCGTGCTGTAATTGTTATATGGTTATTATATGGACAGTGTGAAGAGTCAGCGAGATGGCATCCTCTGTTGATCTATTTGCCCTGTATGCAAATTGATGAGAATCCAGTGAGGCAGGGATGCTGGATTTGATGTGGGAGAGGACCAGCCTTGTACCTCCTGAGTGCTCAGTGTTAAGGCCTGTCCCTCCGCCATGGCCGGGGTTATTCCACTCCTGGTGGTGTTGCCAGTTTCGAACCGGGCAAAGAAGGTGTTTAGTTCGTTGGCCAGTGTGATATCACCGTGGGGGCAGGTGGGGCTGCTCTTGTAGTCAGTGATGTCCCTGACACCCTGCCACATGCTTCTGGTGTCCGCGGTATTGAAGTGATCTTCCACCCTTTGCCTCTGTATGTCTTTGGCCTGTTTTATACCTTTGTTCAGGTTCGACCTGGCCGCACTGTAGGCAGAAGTGTCCCTGGATTTAAAGGCATTGTTGCGTGCCCTTAGCAGATCCTGAACCTCCTTGTTCATCCAGGGTTTCCAGTTTGGGAACATCTTTATTTGCTTGTCCACTGTGACAGTCTCCACACAGCAGTTGATGTAGGAGAGCACAGTGGATGTGTACTCCTCCAAGTCTACCTCTGTACCACTGGTAGCCTGTTGTTCAAACAGGTCCCAGTCGGTGCGATCAAAGCAGTCCTGGAGTTGTAGGGTGGCGTCCTCGGGCCATATTTTGACCGTCCTTATTGCAGGTTTGGTTTTGCGGATGAGGGGTTTGAATGCAGACAGTAGAAACAGTGAGAGGTGATCGGATTGTCCCAGGGATGGGAAGGGGAGAGCTCTGTAAGTGTCCTTGATGTTGGCATTAGCCTGTGGTGGGATGTATATGGCCATGATGATAACCACAGTAAACTCCCGAGGCAGGTAAAACAGCCTACATTTAATCACTAGGTATTCCAGGTCTGGGGGACCAGTAGCTCTCTACTGCAGTGCGAGTTGGTGCACCAGTCTTTGTTGATGTAGATACAGAGCCCGCCACCCTTGCTCTTACCAGAGTCCTTTGTTCTATCAGCACCATGCAGTGACAGGTTGGTTAGGTCCACAGCCCCATCAGGAACCAGCGCGCTGAGCCAGGTCTCTGTGAAGATCAGCACACAGCAGTGTTTCAGGGCTCGTTGGGTGTTGATCTAGAGCCTTACCTCATCCAGCTTGTTGGTGAGTGACCGGACATTTGTGAGAAAGATGCTTGGGAGCGATGGTCTTTGTGGAGCCCTCCGTAGCCTGTCCTGCACCCCCGCTCGCTTTCCACGTTTCTGCTTTCGCTCCCGGCGCTTGCTCCGTCTCCTGCCCTCCGGAGTGGTGATCCAGGGGGCTGTTCTGCCCAGCTCCATCGGGATTTTGGTGAGTGTGCTGTAGTACTCACAAGCCAGTTTCTCACAGCCACGTCCGATATTAAGCAGTTCCGCGCGGCTCCATGTGCGACTCGTCGGGATTACGATGTGGGTCCTGGATTTCCTCGTCCTGGAGGTGAGTTTCTTCCTATGGTTCTCTAGGGGTTCTACGGGTTCCGAGGATTTTAAATACCTTATTTTCACAGCCCCGTTCGGTACCGTGCTGCTCCGAATTGACTCGGACTTGCGGTCACAGTTTAAGGATAAGAGGGGAAATCCTTTAGGACCGAGATAAGAAAAACCTTTTTCGCACAGAGAGTGGTGAATTTCTGGAACTCTCTGCCACAGAGGGTAGTCGAGGCCAGTTCATTGGCTATATTTAAGAGGGAGTTAGATGTGGCCCTTGTAGCTAAAGGGATCAGGGGGTATGGAGAGAAGGCAGGTACAGGATACTGAGTTGGATGATCAGCTATGATCATATTGAATGGCGGTGCAGGCTCGAAGGGCCGAATGGCCTACTCCTGCACCCTGCACCTATTTTCTATGTTTCTATTAGTTTTATAAATGTTCAGCAGCTTTAAGTTTTTAAATATTGACAAACGAACCAACTTGAAAGAAAAAGTAGCATATTCCTTCTGCTCTTCAGCACAGCTATTCTTGATCATTTAAATGATAGGTTTGCAGAACCATCATCTTGTCTTACCCGGTAGGGTAAGTACTGTAAGTAAGTAAATAAGTGCATTTTATTTATATGGATTCATAGGGTGGAAAGTTAAGCATTAAAACATAGCCTAGGAATCAGTGACGAAATTCAGTCAACAAGTTCAGAACTTTTGGACAGATCTGCTCATGTTTCCTAATTCCCTTTCAATTCTGGCTACACCTGACAATGTCCCTATCTTATATGATTGACTCATCAAAAGTTAACAGTCATTAACAGCAAACGATGACTAACCATTAACCGGTGACCTATTTGCACCTCTCCCAATTTTTATTGAAATATTATTTTTGATAGAAACATAGAAAATAGGTGCAGGAGTAGGCCATTCGGCCCTTCGAGCCTGCACCGCCATTCAATATGATCATGGCTGATCATCCAACTCAGTATCCCGTACCTGCCTTCTCTCCATACCCTCTGATCCCCTTAGCCACAAGGGCCGCATCAAACTCCCTCTTAAATATAGCCAATGAACTGGCCTCAACTACCCTCTGTGGCAGAGAGTTCCAGAGATTCATAGATAGAAACATAGAAACATAGAAATGAGGTGCAGGAGTAGGCCATTCGGGCCCTTCGAGCCTGCACCGCCATTCAATATGATCATGGCTGATCATCCAACTCAGTATCCCGGACCTGCCTTCTCTCCATACCCCCTGATCCCCTTAGCCACAAGGGCCACATCTAACTCCCTCTTAAATATAGCCAATGAACTGGCCTCAACTACCCTCTGTGGCAGAGAGTTCCAGAGATTCACCACTCTCTGCGTGAAAAAAGTTCTTCTCATCTCGGTTTTAAAGGATTTCCCCTTTATCCTTAAGCTGTGACCCCTTGTCCTGGACTTCCCTAACATCGGGAACAATCTTCCTGCATCTAGCCTGTCCAACCCCTTAAGAATTTTGTAAGTTTCTATAAGATCCCCTCTCAATCTTCTAAATTCTAGAGAGAATAAACCACGTCTATCCAGTCTTTCTTCATAAGACAGTCCTGACATCCCAGGAATCAGTCTGGTGAACCGTCTCTGCACTCCCTCTATGGCAATAATGTCCTTCCTCAGATTTGGAGACCAAAACTGTACGCAATACTCCAGGTGTGGTCTCACCAAGACCCTGTACAACTGCAGTAGAACCTCTCTGCTCCTATACTCAATTCACCACTCTCTGTGCGAAAAAAGTTCTTCTCATCTCGGTTTTAAAGGATTTCCCCCTTATCCTTAAGCTGTGACCCCTTGTCCTGGACTTCCCCAACATTGGGAACAATCTTCCTGCATCTAGTTTCTATAAGATCCCCCCTCAATCGTCTAAATTCTAGTGAGTACAAGCCAAGTCTATCCAGTCTTTCTTCATATGAAAGTCCTGACATCACAGGAATCAGTCTGGTGCACCTTCTCTGTACTCTGTACTCCCTCTATGGCAATAATGTCCTTCCTCAGATTAGGAGACCAAAACTGGTACAATTCTTCCACAATTCTTGAAACACGTCATGCTTTCTCCTTACAATATAAATTAAGAAAAAAAAACAAACATATCCTAAACATATTTGAATAGTTCTGTTATTTAGATTAGATTGGTTGGAGTTAATGTTTGTGAACTAGGATTGTTGATGCAAGTGTGAAATATCTTTGCCAATTAATATAACTATAGGTTTGTTTTGAAATGTTATTTTGTGAAATCCTGTAATGTAATTAAAGTGCAATGGCCTTTCTAAAATTAATGATCAAAAGTTAATGGCTAGAGAATATAAACTGTCGTTATGTTTTGAGTTTTAATATCTGGTTACAGTTTCAGTTTTTTGATGATCTGAAAGATTTAATGATGCATGAGGTAATATTGCACGTGCAGTGGGAAAATATTTAAATGGTTTGAGAAAGTTCTTCAAAACATCTATTAAATCCCAAAACACAGGCAAATAAGAAAAAGCAAAACCTCTTTAATGCAGGAAAGGAAACAATGTGTTGGAGTAGCTCAGTGGGTCAGACACAATCTCTACCGAGCGTAGATCTGTTTCTTTCGATGAACACCTACGCTCAGTCCGCCTTGGCCCACATGATCTCCCGGTTGCCAAACATTTTAACTCCCCTTCCCATTTCCACACTGATCTTGCTGTCCTCGGCCTCCACCACTGTCAGAGTGAGGCCACAAGCAAATTGGAGGAACAGCACCTCGTATTTTGCTTGGGCAGCTTATGACCCAGAATTTTAGTTTAGTTTACTTTAGAGATACAGCACAGAAACCGGCCTCCTCTGCCCACCGAGTCCACATTGACCAGAAGCCCCTGCACATGAACACAACCCCTACACACACTAGGGACAATTTTACATTCACACCATGTAAATTAACCTACAAACCTGTACGTCTTTGGAGTGTGGGAGGAAACCGAAGATCTCGAAGAAAACTCACGCAGGTCACGGGGAGAGCATACAAACTCCGTACGGACAGCACCCGTAGGCAGGATCAAACCCGTGCCTCTGGTGCTGTAAGGCAGCAACTCTACCGCTCTGCCACTGTGCCACCCGGTTTAATAACCATTGGTAATTGTCGTGTTCCCAGAGCGAGCTCACCCAATGCCCAAACGTGTCCTGCAAACCTCATCCTTCACCCACCCAACAACAAAAGATCCACGAGTTTCTATTACATGTTACAATGTTACAAACACATGTTCACGGCCCCAGCGGAGGAGATCTGTAAGGTCCATTAATCAAATGGTTCCGAGTCATTCCACCACAACACGATTCCAAGGAGTATTCATCTACTGTGGAAAAGCTTTTCCCACTGAGAGTAGGGAAGATTCAAACAAGGGGACATGACATGAGAATTAAGGGACTGAAGTTTAGGGGTAACATGAGGGGGAACTTCTTTACTCAGAGTGGTAGCTGTGTGGAATGAGCTTCCAGTGATGGTGGTGGAGGCAGGTTTGTTTTTATCATTTAAAAATAAATTGGATAGTTATATGGATGGGAAGGGAATGGAGGGTTATGGTCTGAGCGCAGGTATATGGGACTAGGGGAGATTATGTGTTCGGCACGGACTAGAAGGGTCGAGATGGCCTGTTTCCGTGCTGTAATTGTTATATGGTTATATGGTTATATGGTTACTCTTTATAATGTCATCTTCAGATAGTTTTCACAACACCATCACTTAACACACAGAACAGAGAGAAATAGAACACACAATCATTTTGATGCACATCATTATTTTGCAAGTTATAAGAAAAAATTGGAATGCAAATCAAAAAATAATTGTTGTGAATATGAAATAATGATAAAGAAATTACATATGATGTTGATGAAATGACTAATACAAAAATCAAAATGCTGTCACAAACATTCAGCATAAATATTCCATGAGTTTTATTTGGCTGAGCTTTTAAAATACACTGCAATGGTTTCCATGAGAATGTTCTTTTCAGAAGGAGATGAGGAGAAATGTATTTAATCAGAGGGTGGTGAATCTGTGGAATTCTTTGCCACAGAAAGTTGTTGAGGCCAAGTCAGTGGATATTTGTAAGGCAGAGATAGATAGATAGACAAGAGGTCACAGCTTAAGGATAAACAGGGAAATCCTTTAAAACACGAGATTTTGAAGAACTTTTTTTGCACACAGAGAGTGGTGAATGCTCTGGAATTCTCTGCCAATATGAGGGTGAGTTGAGAAATTACATCATGATGGCTATATTTAATAGGGAGTTAGATGTGGCCCTTGTGCATAAGGGGATCAGGGGTATTGGCTGAGCTTTTAAAGGTACGCAATGGGTACTGATTTGGATGATCAGCCATGATCATATTGAATGGCGGGTGGTGAATCTGTGGAAGGGCCGAATGGCCTACTCCTGCACCTAATTTCTATATTTCTAAGGTTTCTATAGATTTCTTAATTGGTGGAGGTCACAGGTCATGGGAAGAAGGCAGGAGAATGGGGTTAGGAGAGATAGATCAGTCGTGATTGAATATAGTAGACTTGATGGGCCGAATGGCCTAATCTACTCCTATTCCTTATGATTTTATGACATGACCTTATGAGATTAGATTGTTCCTGAAGAATTGAAAGAAAGCAAAAGGAATAAAGTGAGTAGGAGAAGTAGAACAGGGCCATATAACTCCTTCGAATGAGCCTCCTGAAATAATCTTAGCCTAACCTCGATGAATTCATTCCAATCATTTTACTCTTGGGTATCAATATGCAGTGCTATCTAGTGGGATGTAAAAATGAGCAATTGCTCAACTCCCATAACATTCCAGACATTTTGAGATGTGAAGTTACCCTGATGATCAAAAAAATATGCAGCTAGTATTTTTTTCTCTCTGTAGCTGCGATTTTTGTTGGGTTGAAAAAAAAGTATTTGGTAATTAATTAAAAAATAGACCTGTAACTCGGCCTCAGTCATCCGTGTAGTTTCTGATTCCCTTGCTTCGCTGTATGTATACTCCTGCCAGCTGTGCCAAGTTTCTTCTATAAGGAACAAATACTTTTGTCTTCCTTCCCTGCAGCTCACAGCATGTGTTGCAGAGATTAAGAATTCTAACTGCTGAGCCCAAAGAACTTCATTCTGATGGAGATGGATAGATCTGCACCAAAACTTGAGCTTGGTTTTGATATTTTTGTTTTCCTATTTACTCTGTGTAATGTGCACTCTATATGGGGTGTATGCCTTTATATGACTGAAAAAAAAGGAATCGTACAGTATATTTATATTTTACCCAATTGGTCTTTAAGTACCAAATGTTTTGCTATGTGTTGGGCTAATTTGTAGCACTGCTCAGTTCACATAATGGTGCTATTTACACACATTTCTCCCTTCAGGGCCTGTTACAATCAGGAGGAGAAATATGTTAACAGGCATTCGGGGAAATGAGAAATACGAATGTAACACAAAGTGCCTTGAGTGCTCATTGTTTCTTTTGAATGTTGGTTTTCACAGCCTTCATCATTTTGCGTTGTCCATTAACGCCTTCCAAAGAATGAATGGGTCAGCACATTGGGATTTATTTTGCATCTGTTATGACATGCAGAGTGAGTGCGTTGGAAGGGTAGTCCTTGTTGTAACCCAGCAGCCAGATTGTGTCGAGAAGTGAAATAAATGACCAGCTGTTCTGTCTTTGAATTAGTTGGTTGAGACATCGATCTGGTCAGGAAACAGGAACTCGCCTTCTTTTTTTTCCCAGTAGGATCATTGCATCTTTGGTATTTAAGAGGATGGGTGAGTCTTTGTTGAATATTTTATTTTTGAAAAACAGCTCGGGCAGGGAGGTTTATTTCTGTACTGATCCTGAAGCAAGATTCTCTGGTGTGTGGAGGGAGTTTTCTAACCCAGCCACTTGGGGACCAAGCAGCCTCTGCCTGACACTTCAATGCTGTGCTTTCCTGGGAATGGGAAGCATAAATGACTGCAGTAATAAATAAGACATTAATAAAATCATGGGAGACCCCTTCCACCCCTGCAACGGACTGTTCCAGCTGCTACGGTCAGGCAAACGCCTCCGTTGCCATGCGGTGAGAACGGAGAGGTTGAGAAGGAGTTTCTTCCCAGAGGCAATTCGGACTGTAAATGCCTATCTCACCAGGGACTAACTCTACTGAACGTTTTTCCTTCCATTATTTATTATGTAAAAGAATATGTGTGTTATGATTGTGTTTATAATTTGTTTGGTTGTTTTGTTGTTTGTCTTTTGCACAAAAGTCCGCGAGCATTGCCACTTTCATTTCACTGCACATCTCGTATGTGTATGTGACAAATAAACTCGACTTGACTTGACTTGACTTGACAGTAGGATTCGTCTTTGATGATGTTGACTGCTCTTTTGAGGCAGTGTGAAGTTTAGATGGAGTCAGTGATGGGGAGTCAAGTCCGTGTCATATGCTGCATCCCTGCAATTTCTTGCGGCCTTGGGCAGAGATGTACCAAACCAAGCTGTGGCAAGATGCTTTCCATGGTGCATCTGTAGAAGTTTGACAGACGCACCAGTGTAATGTCAAATTTCCTCAGTCTCATAAGGAGTTAGAGGCATCTTGGTTGTCCCTTCAATGTGGTTGGTCCATGACAGAGCATTGGTAAATAATGCCTGACAACAACAGTACAGGATTTGCGCAATAAATGCATGACCTGATATGAATATTGTTTAATTGCTGTAAAATAAACCTATCGTATAAAATAAACTCTCCTGCCACGTTACTGTGGTGTGAGTGAGTGTTACATTATTTAAGATGATGTTTCGCCTTCAAGAGTTCAACCTATCTACACTCTCCAACGGGTGCCACAAAATCCCACAGTGTTACTTCAAAGCTGAACAATGGAGATGCCTTTAGTGAACTGGCCGATATTTACCCCTTCTTCTTCAGCATTATTATAGAGCAGTTTGCTAGGAGGTTGTCACATTGCTGCCTTCCCGCACCTGTGCTAGGCTGTTGTGCAGAAACTGCTTCCTGCTGTGCAGGTATTGTTTGCAATGTTTTATGCATTAAAGCGGTGACTACTTCAAACGTAACTCAGTGCTTCGCGGTTGAGCTGAGGTGCCTTACGATTGCCTGCATTTCTTTACTTCAAATACATTTTATAAATGCAATGTTTAAACCGGTATTTCTCTACAAACACCTGAACAGAAGTTAATTTTGTGCCACATACATTGTACATGTACAATTCTACGGTTGCTGACCAGGAATCATCTGGCAAATGCTGAGATATCTATTTTGGAAATTAAAATGAAAACATCACAAAGCACTGCTACTACGTAACAGTAAACTAGCTCAACCTACTGATCGACCTCCCAAATAAAAGTAACAATCCCATTGTTACAGTTGTGGGACTGAGAAATTCGATCCCTCCAGCTATAAACAGAGTTGAGAATAGTTACATGTGCAGAGTATATTTATTTCATGACTCTGCAGCTAGGTTTGACACTGATCAAAGGGTGATCTGGGAGGTTTACTCTGGAGCTCTGAGATACCCTTGGGGTTACCTTCCATTTCTCTCGTCAACTTCTGAAGTATTCCCTTGGGGTCGATGATATCTTGCCTCCACTCTGATTCTGTGGCTTCTGAAGTGAAGACAATGCAAGATACATGGACCTTTCCCTACAAGTGGCAGGGGGTACATAATGGAGCAGACGGTTAGATTGTTTGCGGTTATGGGCATCTTTCGGAGTTTGCTTTTATATCCATCTCCCAGACCTCGGCTACTCTTTGCCTTCCAGAATGCACTTTCTGCGCTTTAAGTTGTCATGGGCCAAAGATTCCCAGGAGTTGATAGGGATGTTTTCCTCTTTCTCAAGGAGGCTTTGAGAACCTTCTCGAGTCCTTTCCACTGTCAATTTGGCAATCTCTTTCAAATGATGGAGCTCTTAATTGGGTGCCCACTGTGGCATCTGGATTTGGATTGATATGACTATGGAGACTGCTGAGTGTAGCTAGGACCACAATGCTGGACATGTTGCTCTGTGAGAGGATGTTGAAGTTGGATTGTTATCTCGACCATGGATTTGATGATATTGTGGAGACTGGTTCAATGGCATCTCTCCAGTGTCCTTTGATGTTCATTGCATGAGTGCAATTGAACTACAGGAGTAGTTAGTATTGTATGAGTGCAACTAACTTGAACCAGTCAACCAACTCCATCATTGTGCCATATCCAAGAGCACCTCTCATTCTAGATAATAAGCTGTGCTGACATTTGTTTGCACTTTATGCAGGACAAACTCTAAGGTATTAGAGATTTGTTCACTAATGCGTATACGAGGACGAGCATTACACTTAACATTGCAAATCAAAGGTCCTTCACCAACCTAACCCTACTGGACATCATCTCCTACTAATGATGATGCACCATAAAAAACATGGATCATTGCTTATATCTCGGAAGCTAATCTTCAGTAAAGGAAGATGTTGGTGATGAAATGCCCCATCCACTTAAATGGATCACCACAACTGTCTGGAAGGTTATGAATGTGAGAGGTATGATCAGTAAGTTTGCAGATGACACAAAGAAGTCACGGTGTTGATGGTTGAAGGACAACATTGATGAGTTGTCATGATGGGTAGAGTAAAGGCAAGTGCAGTTTAATCCTGATAAGTGGGACATGATGCATTTTGGAAGAACTAAAAAATAACCTTGGGCACGCATAATGAAGGTTGAGGAATATTATGGAACCAAGGGAAAAGATATACATTCAAGTGTCCCCCAGCTCAGGCAGGTAAAGTGAGTCAAAGAGCATACAAAATGGCTCGAATGGCCTAATTCTACTCCTATCACTTATGATCCTTGATGTAAAATCAAAAACAGAAAATACTGGAAATATTCAGCAGGTGAGGTTTCCAGCGTTGTTTGTCATCGATTTCCAGGCACACATTGTCACCCCTCATTATCTGGAACAAGGGGACAAGAGAAGAGAGCTGGAGAAACTCAGCGGGTGCAGCAGCATCTATGGAGCGAAGGAAATAGGCAACGTTTCAGGCCGAAACCCTTCTTCAGACGGTACTGCACCTGCTGAGTTTCTCCAGCTTTTTTGTGTACCTTCGATTCTCCAGCATCTGCAGTTCCTTCTTAAACAAGAGAAGAGAGCTTATGGTGCAACATCGGTTTGGCCTCGGTTTCGAGCACTGTGCGTAGTTCGGGTGGCCACACCAAATGAAGGACATGATTGCATTGGAAAGGCTGCAGAAAAGATCCACCAGAATTTTTTTACGAGATAGAATGCCTCATTTTTGAGAAGAGACGAGATGAGCTGTGCAGCAGTTGAGTGCAGGGGATTGGGCTATCTGGGGTGTACAAAATTGAGGGCATAGACAAGATGTTCAGTGAGAAACATTTCCCCACAGCATGGTTGTCGAAACATGAGGACGTATATTTAAGGTATGAGAAGGGATGTTTAGAGGGGATGTGAGGGAAATGTTGTTATCTGATGAAGATTTTTGTTTTGTTGGCATCTCAAATGCCCGGTCTGTGTGAGTGGTGCAGGCAGAGATTCGGACACCCGGGCAAGCACTTAAATCACTAAAATGTGATGGAAAGTATTGCAAAATGGGGTTGGTTGCCACATGAACAAGAGCATGTTTCTGTACTCCGAAACCGGATGACTACGAACAAGGCACAGAGCTAACTCAGGGCTAACAGAGCCTGTATGAAACATAGAAACATAGAAACATAGGAAAATAGGTGCAGGAGTAGGGCCATTCGGCCCTTCGAGCCTGCACCATCATTCAATATGATTATGGCTGATCATCCATACCCCCTGATCCCTTTAGCCACAAGGGCCACATCTAACTCCCTCTTAAATATAGCCAATGAACTGGCCTCGACTACATTCTGTTGCAGAGTGTTCCAGAGATTCACCACTCTCTGTGTGAAAAAAGTTTTTCTCATCATGGTCCTAAAAGACTTCCCCTTATCCTTAAACTTAAATAATGCATTTCGTTGTCTCTGTACTGTACACTGACAATGACAATTAAAATTGAATCTGAATCTGAATCTGAATCTGAAACTGTGACCCCTTGTTCTGGACTTCCCCAACATCGGGAACAATCTTCCTGCATCTAGCCTGTCCAACCCCATAAGAATTTGGTAAGTTTCTATCAGATCCCCCCTCAATCATCTAAATTCTAGCGAGTACAAGCCAAGTCTATCCAGTCATTCTTCATATGAAAGTCCTGACATCCCAGGAATCAGTCTGGTGAACCTTCTCTGTACTCCCTCTATGGCAAGAATGTCTTTCCTCAGATTAGGAGACCAAAACTGTACGCAATGCTCCAGGTGTGATCTCACCAAGACCCTGTACAACTGCAGTAGAACCTCCCTGCTCCTATACTCAAGTCCTTTTGCTATGAATGCTAACATACCATTCGCTTTCTTCACTGCCTGATGCACCTGCATGCCTACTTTCAATGACTGGTGTACCATGACACCCAGGTCTCGTTGCATCTCCCCTTTTCCTAATCGGCCACCATTCAGATAATAATCTGCTTTCCTGTTTTTGCCACCAAAGTGGATAACCTCACATTTATCCACATTATACTGCATCTGCCATACATTTGCCCACTCACCCAGCCTTTCCAAGTCACCTTGCAGCCTCCTAGCATCCTCCTCACAGCTAACACCGCCCCCCAGCTTAGTGTCATCCGCAAACTTGGTGTCATCCGCAAACTTAGGGCTCCTAATTCCCTCGTCCAAATCATTAATATATATTGTAAATAGCTGGGGTCCCAGCACTGAGCCTTGCGGTACCCCACTAGTCACTGCCTGCCATTCTGAAAAGGACCCTTTTACTCCTACTCTTTGCTTCCTGTTTGCCAGCCAGTTCTCTATCCACATCAATACTGAACCCCCAATACTGTGTGCTTTAAGTTTGTATACTAATCTCTTATGTGGGACCTTGTCGAAAGCCTTCTGAAAGTCCAGATATAACTCATCCACTGGTTCTCCCCTATCCACTCTATTAGTTACATCCTCGAAAAATTCTATAAGATTCGTCAGACATGATTTACCTTTTGTGAATCCATGCTGACTTTGTCCAATGATTTCACCACTTTCCAAATGTGCTGCTATCCCATCTTTAATAACTGACTCTAGCAGTTTCCCCACTACCGATGTTAGACTAACTGGTCTGTAATTCCCCATTTTCTCTCTCCCTCCCTTTTTAAAAAAGTGGGGTTACATTAGCTACCCTCCAATCCTCAGGAACTACTCCAGAATCTAAAGAGTTTTGAAAAATGATCACTAATGCATCCACTATTTCTGGGGCTACTTCCTTAAGTAGTCTGGGATGCAGCCTATCCGGCCCTGGGGATTTATCGGCCGTTATCCATTCAATTTACCTAACACCACTTCCCGGTTAACCTGGATTTCACTCAGTTCCTCCATCTCATTTGACAGGTCACGGGGAGAACGTACAAATTCCCTACAGACAGCGCCCGGAGCCGGGATCGAACCCGGGTCTTCGGCGCTGCATCCGCTGTAAGGCAGCAACTCTACCTATGCGCCACCGTCTTCTGAGACTTTAATTCCCCATAATCAATTCACCTGTTTCTGACTGCAAGGGACCTACATTTGTTTTAACTAATCTTTTTCTCTTCACATATCTATAAAAACGTTTGCAGTCAGTTTTTATGTTCCCTACCAGTTTTCTTTCATAATCTATTTTTGCGTTTCCTAATTAAGCCCTTCGTCCTCCTCTGCTGGACTCTGAATTTCTCCCAGTCCTCAGGTAGGCTGCTTTTTCTGGCTAATTTGTATGCTTCATCTTTTGTTTTGATACTATCCCTGATTTCCCTTGTTATCCACGGATGCACTACCTTCCCTGATTTATTATTTTGCCAAACTGGGATGAACAATTGTTGTAGTTCATCCATGCAGTCTTTAAATGCCTTCCATTGCATATCCACTGTCAACCCTTTAAGAATCAATTGCCAGTCTGTCTTGGCCAATTCACGTCTCATACCCTCAAAGTTCTTTAAGTTCAGAACCCTTGTTTCTGAATTAATTATGTCACTCTCCATCCTAATCCTCCATCTCGACACAAAACGTGACACATTCCTTCTCTCCAGAGATGCTGCCTGTCCCGCTGAGTTACTCCAGCATTTTCTGTTTATCTACGGTTTAAACCAACATCTGCAGTTCCTTCCTACACAGAGCTAACAGTGTATAGTACTCTCCTATAGTTTAGTTTAGTTTTTAGTTTAGAAATACAGCATGGAAACATGCCCTTCGGCCCACCGGGTCCGCACCGACCAGCGATCCCCAAATATTAACATTATCCTACAAACACGAGGGACACTTTTTACATTTACCAAGACGGTGAACCTACATAGCTGTATGTCTTTGGAGTGCGGGAGGAAGCCAAAGATCTCGGGGAAATCCCATACAGATCACGGGGAGAACGTACAAATTCCTTACAGACAGCACCCGGTGTCGGGATCGAACCCGGGTCTCCAGCGCTGCATCCGCTGTAAGGCAGCAACTCTACCTATGCGCCACCGTCTTCCGAGTCTTTAATTTCTGCACGCTGATAACTGTTGTCTTATCAGATCAGTGTACTGCTGCCATCTACAGGTAATGATTTCCCCAGGTAAAGAAATATTAATGTTAATTTAATTTAAGGTTAGTTGCATTGAGACAATTTCTCTTTGACATGGCTGGAAGCCATAACAGCCTCCTGACCTGCTGAGTTACTCCAGCATGTTGTGTCTATCTTCTGTTTTCGGGGCTTTTGTTTATGCGCAGCATTGAAAGATCATGTTGTCTTTGTCCTGGCCACAACCTCTAATGTATCAGAGCAGACGTCAGAACAGGTAAATGGGTCGGTTAGTAAGTTTACAGGTCAGATGACATAGAAATTGGTGGAGTTATGGACAGTGAAGAAGGTTCCCAATGGATGCAGCAGGATATAGATTATGTTACAGATCTGGACATAGAAATGGAAGATAGAGTTTAATCTGGACAAGTGTGTGGTGTTGTGCTTTGGAAGGTCAAATGCAAGGGAAAAGTACACAAATAATGGCAAGAATGGCATGGAGGGGGGGGGGGGGGGGGGGGGGGGGAGGGGAGTGCCAGAGGGGTGATACTCTGTAACTTTGCATACCTTGGGTGTGCAAAACAAATAATATCACTGTGATTTGTCCCATGTGACAATGAAGTACCATTCATTTGTTCATTCATTATTACACTTTCACTGGTGAATGGATCAAAATGTATTCCCTGAAATACTGGGTTGCTTCTATCTATGTGGATCTAGAAAACTTTCAAACTGTCCTTGACTTTAGAACTGTATATTCAGGTAATTTTCAACGTGTACCCAGCCACACATGATTTCAAGTTTATTTAATGTGGTACCATTTATGAGTTGTCAAACATAAACCATATAACCATATAACAATTACAGCACGGAAACGGGCCATCTCGGCCTTACAAGTCCGTGCCGAACAACTTTTTTTCCCTTAGTCCCACCTGCCTGCACTCGTACCATATCCCTCCATTCCCTTCTCATCCATATGCCTATCCAATTTATTTTTAAATGATACCAATGAACCTGCCTCCACCACTTCCACTGGAAGCTCATTCCACACCGCCACCACTCTCTGCGTAAGATGTTCCCCCTCATATTACCCCTAAACTTCTGTCCCTTGAAATGAAGAGTCTACTTTAATCTTTGGTACAAACCAACATTTTGGTTCCATAAATTAAAACTCATTGAATAAAAACAACTTTCTTCCACTCCCTGCTGATGTTGGCTGATCTGCTGAGTATTGCCTGCATTTTTCTTTATTCCAAGAACTCTGAGCAGGTGGCAAATGGTCCAGCAATGGAGTTTCTGCCTTATAGTGCTTGCAGCGCCAGAGACCGAGGTTTGATCCCGACTACGGGTGCCGTATGTACGGAATCTGTACGTTCTCCCTATGACCTATTTGGGTTTTCCCCCAGATCTTCGGTTTCCTCCCACACGCCCAAGACCTACAGGTATGTAGGTAAATTGGCTTGGTAAATGTAAAAATTGTCCCTAGTGTGTGTAGGATAGTGTTAATATGTGTGGATTGCTGGTTGGCGTGGATCCGATGGGACAAAGGGCTCTGTATCTCTAAACTAAACTACACTAAACTAAACTCTGTATGTGGTCCAATTCTTTAAATAAATCTTAAAATTTCAAATTGGTTTTAAATAGAATTTTCACCAAAATGTGTAAACTTTGCCTGGAAATGCTATGATACAGGAAGTTAAGGAAATGTTTGGCAAACGATTCCGTTTTCTTAATCAGTAACAGAAGGTACTTTTATAATTCATGAAAATTCAACATGTAATACCTCTGTCACCGCAGAGGCGTTCTCCCTGGGGCCCTGGCAAATTATGTCCCACAAACCAAAAGCATTACAAGCCTAGGTCTGGTGATTAACATGTTGATGTTTGTGAAAGCTCGCTGTGTACAAAATTGGCTGTGAACATGACCAGCGTTATAACACTCACAACATTTTAGAAATGCTTATTTGGACGAATTGTATTTTGGTGCATGTGGAGATTTTGAAAGACATCGTAGGAATGTACTGCTCTGGTTCTGCAGTGACATGCCATAGACATGAAGGAAATGACCTGTTGACTCTTTGTTCTATATGGCATGGCGCCATGTCGAGCATTTCTTTTTACCCAAAAATAAAGCAGATTTTGATTTTAGCTGCATAATGGTGAATGTGTGAATCCAACAGCACAGGAAAGCTGATCCACACTTTGATCTGAATGAGGATTAAAAGCATCAGCAAAATCAAAGCTAGCTGATGGTTTCTTGCAAAGGAAGCAATTAATGAATTTAAAAGGCTTGTAATTCCAATTATTGTGGCCAATATGATTCTGCAAGCTATTAACAAACTCTAATCTTGTACTGGATATATATGCCAGTAACTCAGGTACCCTTAATCAGGTTTTGTTTCAATGGACTTCCCCAACTTGAAAAGATGACCGATTTCCATAATGAACATTTCAATGGCAAGGTAATAGTAACACCAACATATATTTATATTGCATCTTTAACATAGTCATTTCTCATAACTATGTTCTAAATGGCAGTTTTATGGTTATGAATTAAAAAAAAAAAAAATTTTTAAATATTAGCAGTACAGTAAATTACATTAATACATCACTTATATCTTATTACATTATGTTATACCACTTCATGTTTTGAGCTTTAAAAAAGATAGAAATAAAAGAAGTAAGGAAAGTAAGCAAGAATCGTGAAGGTGCAGGAAAGTGTTGGGAGAAGAGAACCCCTTACGGAAAGAATTAGAGAAGGAAGTAAAGAAAGGAAATAAGACCCTAAAAGAAAAGAAAAAAAAGAGAAGAAAGGAAAATCAATCGCTCTATTGTAGCACAAAACTCCACAAAAAAGATCTACCAACCGTGTTTTTATTAAAAATGTATTTTATACCCCCCCGTTACCAGATCCTGGTACCCTTTATGTTTTAACTTACTATTGCACCTTATGCTTGTAATAGTTCCATAAATGCAGACCACGTTTTTTGGAAGTGATCTGCTTTGCCTGATAGGAGGAGTCTCACCTCTTCCAAGTGTAATGTTTCGAACATGTTTGAAATCCACATTTTTATTGTTGGTATTGGAGCATTTTTCCAAAATTTGAGTATAAGCTTTTTTATTTGTTTTAAAACACTCTATTGCCTTTCAGCAAATCATTTTATGATTCTAAACATATCATCTGTGTTAGCCAATTTGTAGGGAGAGTTAACAATCCCCCAGACACAAGTGTTCAGCTTAATTTAGTTTAGAAATACAGTGCGGAAACTGGCCCTTTGACCCAACGGGTCCACGCCGACCAGCGAACACTCCATACACTATCCTACACACTTGGGACACTTTTACCAAAGTCCATTAACCTACAAATCTGTACATCTTTGGAATGTGGGAGAAAACTGTAACACCCAGTTAAAACCCACGTGGTCACAGGGAGAACATACAAACTCCTTACAGACAGCATCGTAGTCAGGATTGACTCGGGTCTCGGGCACTGTAATGCAGCAGCTCTTCCACTACAACATTGTGCCATCTCAAGCGGCTGATCATATGAGGCCTTTAGTATAAGTGAGAGTCCAACATCCGGGCTTGAGACACAACACAGTATCAAGAGAAGGATACATTTCCCCTAAATTTATAGACCACTGCAAAAGTCTCTCCAGAATAACCCTAGCAGACCCAGAGTAGACCCCAGTATATCACCCCACTCCCCTTCTCCCCCCTCCCTCCCCCCCACCCCCCACTTGGATTCATAAAGTTTCCACGAGCCTTGCGGGCAGAGAGGCCTGTAGAAATCTAGAAGTGGTTGCAATGAATGAGAAACAAGAGAAAGACATCTGAGAGAAGAGGTCCACCGTGATAGACGGCCTCAGACCAACACAGATGAAACGCCCAAGTCGGGCACCTTTCCAAAAGGTGGCTCTCACTCACTTCTGCAAATTGGATAGCCTCACATAGATGTTCAAATGACCTGCACTGCTTTTAAAGTCAAGATCATCCCCCACTCTCAGAAACCAAGCCTAAGTTATTTTCCAGACTGTCTCTGTTGTTACAGGGCACATATGCCACTTTGTTGTTCAATGCTCCAATTTTAATGTTGAAAGGTTATCCTCTGCCATGGTGTATAACCATTGATTTTTGAATTAAGATCTTTTAGCAGCATTTAGCTTCATTGCAGTTGTTCTGAGAAGACCTCACAGACATCACTCCCCTGCACCTTCCTGCTGGTACAGCTTCCTGCAGGAAGTTGTGTTTGAATACAGGAACTACCTGGTGAAAGGTGTTCTTCAGAAGCCACCGTGCCACCTTCTCGTCTCTCCTTAGGGGGTCTCAGCCATCAACCACCATCTTGGGAGAAAGTATTCATGCCTTTCAACAGATGGAATAAAGTAGTTTTGTGTTGCAGTGTGACTCTTTAAGGACCATTTCCTCAGATCAGAACTGCAAATATGTGAGCAAGAACTAACTGTGAGACATTTGACCAGTTATGCCCCGTTACACGAAGCAGCTGAACAGCATTTTTTTAAAGTAATAACAACTTTTGAAATATTTTTAGAGCTTTACAATGCAGCAATAGAGAGATTGCTAATAGCACGTTAATGCCCTTCAAAAAGGAGGAGCTCCTTAAACCTCTGGATTCTGTATAGTAGGGGGCAGAGGACCAGTTTTGAGCCATGGTTATGAGGTCAGAGCCTCAGAATTAAAAGATGTTCCTTTAGGAAGGAGATGAGGAGGAATTTCTTTAGTCAGAGGGTGGTGAATCTGTGGAATTCGCTGCCACAGAAGGCTGTGGGGGCCAAGTCAATAGATATTTTGAAGGCAGAGATAGATAGATTCTTGATTAGTATGGGTGTCGGGGGTTATGGGGAGAAGGCAGGAGAATGGGGTTAGGAGGGAGAGATAGATCAGCCATAATTACAATACAATACAATACAATGCAATACATTTATTTGTCACTTGAACCTCATAGAGGCTCAAGTGAAATGTTGTTTCTGCAGTCATACACACAAGAAAAAAAAGACCCAAGACACAACACAATTTACACAGACATCCATCACAGCGCATCTCCACCTCGCTGTGATGGAAGGCAAAAAAAAACGTATCTCTCCCCTGCACTTCCCTCTCCCCCCGATGTCAGAGTCAAAGTCAGAGCCCCCGGCGGGCGATAACAATTGTCCCGCGGCCATTAACGCCGCGCCGGGTGATGCAAGGCCGCGCTCCGGGTCTTGTTGTTGGAGCCCCGGGCGGGCGCTGGCAAAGTCCCGCAGCCGTTGAAGCCGCGCCGGGCGATGATGTAAGGCCCCGCTCCAGATACTCCTCGACCCCGCTACTCGGGCGGGAGAAGTCGCCGCTGTGGAAGCCCCGAAAAGCGGTCTCCCAGCAGGGACCCGCGGGCTCCCGGTGTCACTGTCCACCAGACCTGCGGTTGGAGCCTCCGAATCTCCGAGGGTCGGGTCGCAGCAGCGCGCCACCACCGCTCCTCCCGCTCCGGACTCGGCCAGCTCCGTGATGGTGAGTAGCTCCGCAGCTCCGTGACTGGAGCCCCAGGACGTTCCTGCTGGAGGCCGCTCCACGGTGCAGCCCCAACGACAACGGAGACCCGACAAGGAAAGGTCGGGTTCTCCGTGCAGGGAAAAATTTTTAAAAATTTCCCCCCCCACCCCCCCCCCCCCACACACACACACACACACACACACACACACACACACACACACACACACACACACACACACACACACACACACACACACACACACACACACACACACACACACACACACACACACACACACACACACATACCCCATCAAAAAAAAAAATAAAAAACTACATTAAAACGGGACAAAAAATAACAAAAAGACAGACGGACTGCAGAGGCCGCTGTGACGTGAGTCGCGCCGCCCGCCAAATATTGAATGATGGAGTAGACTTGATGGGCTGAATGGCCTAATTCTGCTCCTATCACTTAATTGCAGCAATATGGCAAGTGCCTACTCCCAATGATTTACACAGGAGCTTTGTCTCATACAAACACATCCATTCCTGTTAAAATCAATGAAATGTGGAATCTCCATATGCTGGGTTTCCACAACTGAGAATATTGTGGGCAGATGTCTTCTTCATGTAACCCAGATAACAAAGTGTTATGTCAATACAAATTGATTAAAACTATTCAAAGATCCTTTTTGGCTGCCATTTATTATTTGAACAGCAGGACTAGAAATATTAACAAAAGTGACAATGCAGGGTAAAATAATACTGAATCACAATTGCAATTATCTGCAACTTCCTAACGATCATTTAATTGACATTTCTTTGAATAAATCCATATTCTAAGTAGAACTCCACGTGAAGGACAATTATTTACTCCCACATCAAATCATTGAGAAAGGCAGCTAACTATTTTTAAATACTTGGACTTTTATTTTGTTTTCCTGCTCCATAAAACATGAAATGATATACCCTGTACCTGCAAATACACGATTTGCCAAGGAACTTGGAAATGAATGGCACTCATTTTCAGAGCTGAGGCCCAGGCAGTGATCGTAACTTGGTGTCCCTTGCGTTCCTGGGTTTTCGAGTTGCCGTACTAGGCTTTGATGCACCCAGTCACGGTCGCTTCCTCGTGCGGGTCACGGTGGCGCAGTGGTAGAGTTTCTGCCTTGCAGCGAATGCAGCCCCGGAGACCCGAATTCGATCCCGGCTGCAGGTGTTGTCTGTATGGAGTTTGTATGTTCTCCCCGTGACCTGCGTGGGTTTTCTCCGAGATCTTCGGTTTCCTTCCACACCAAAGACGTACAGGTTTGTAGGTTGAGTGTTCAAGAAGGAACTGCAGATGCTGGAAGATCGAAGGTACACAAAATTGCTGGAGAAACTCAGCGGGTGCAGCAGCATCTATGGAGCGAAGAAAATAGGCGACGTTTCGGGCCTTCTTCAGAAGAAGGGTTTCGGCCTGAAACGTCGCCTATTTTCTTCGCTCCATAGATGCTGCTGCACCCGCTGAGTTTCTCCAGCAATTGTGTGTACCTTCAGGTTTGTAGGTTAATTGGCTTGGTAAAACTGTAAAAAAAATTGTTCCTAGTGGGTGTAGGATAGTGTTAAGATGCGGGAATCGCTGGTCGATGGGTCTTTTTCTGCGCTGTATCTCTAAACTAAACAGTCAATATGCTCTCTACCATACATCTGCAGAGGTTGAGTAAGCTGGCAATCTATTCCTTGAGTAGCAGGAGGATGAGGGATGATCTTATAGAGGTGTATAAGATCATGAGATAAATAGATCGGGTAGATTCCCAGAGCCTCTTGCCCAGTAGATGAATCGAGGACCAGAGGACATCGAGGTTTAAGGTGAAAGGGAAAAGATTTAATAGGAATCTGAGGGATTACTTTTTCATGCACAGGGTGGTGAGTGTATGGAACAAGCTGTCAGAGGAGGTAGTTGAGGCAGGGACTATCCCATCATTTAAGAAACAGTTAGACAGGTACATGAAAAGGACAGGTTTGGAGGGAGATAGACAGGTGCGATAAGTGTAGCTGGGTCAAGTTGGCTGGTGTGGGCAAGTTGGGGCAAAGTGCCTGTTTCCACACTGTATCACTCTATCCCTTGGTGATTTATTTTTGTGGTAGCAAATTGTAGTGGGTCCAGGTTCTTGCTGAGGTAGGAATTGATATGCGCCATGACCAACATTCTCAAGACACTTCTTCACCACACAATGGAAGGAATGAGTGCAGGCTGGCAGTGATCAGTGGTGTTGCCATGGAGTTGGAAGATGTACAAGTGCTCCTCCAGCTACACACTAAGCTAAGATAACACCAAAAATCTTCCCTTTGTTGTCGGCATTCTCCAATTACAATTGTAAGTCGCATTAAAGCAGCAGCGGGATTTAAATTCAGTCAGCTAAATAAAATCGAGAAAAAGGTGATTATCAGTATTGATTGATGAGTGTTTGGATTATAATAGAGTCGATGATATAGGATTAGCACAGAACAAAATAGTAGTGAAAGATCGTTTGCGATTCTATTGAAGAGTGGATTGTATTGTATTGTATTGTATTCAAATGTATTGTCATTGGCTCAATTTGAGACAACAAAATGAATTTCCCTTACAGGCAGTATCATTAAAAAAAATCACCAAAAAAAATAAATAAATAATAAATAAATAATAAAACATATTAAAAATAAAATTGAAATTGAATTAAAAAAAAAAAAAAAAAGCACAAACACAGAAAGTTCACGACACAACATAACATAAATGGTACCAAGGTGAGGATGGCACCATAGTCCAGCCAGCCTCCCCTCCGTGTTCATCCGTGGTCGGGGCCTTCCGAGCACCCGCAGTCGCCGCCCCGGATCAGTCAAAAGGAGCCAAATGGCGTGCTGGTGCTGCCATTTCTTACCCTGGAACCACCTGAGATCGTTAGTTTAGTTTAGAGATGCAGCACGGAAACCGGCCCATCAGCCCATCGAGTCCGTGCTAACATTCACACTCCCCTGCACGCTCTCGCGAGAATTTTAAATTTATACCCAGCCAATTAACCTACAAACCTGTACATCTTTGAAGTGTGGGATAAACTGAAGATCTTGAAGAAAAACCACACGGGTCCCCGGGAGAAAGTACAAACTCCATACAGCCAAGCACCAATAGTCAGGATTGAACCCGGGTCTCTGCCGCTGTAAGGCAGTCGCTCTCCCGCTGTGCCATTGTGCCGCCCTTTGCCGTTCATTGTCGTAAAAACCTATCTAGTTCACTGATGAAGTGTACTTCAGAAAGAACATCTACCAACTTCACCTGTAGATGCTGGTTAAGTGTGGGGCATGTTGTTTTTCACAGATGATGATGGGTGCCTTGAATGCAGAATGTGGTTGCTGAGATGGATACGATAGTGGGATTTTACAGGCCTGGATAGGTACATGGATATACAGGCAATGGAGGGATATGGATTGTGTGCATATATGGATAGGAGCTGGTCTTGGCATTATGTTCGACACATACGTTGTGTACTGAAGGTCTTGTTCTTGTGCTTGTTTGTTCTATATTCTATGTCTGGCCTAAGGGTGATTCCAGCTATGGAGAGAAAACTAAATTATGGGCAGTCTTTAAAAAAATCAATAGTTCCTTGCCTTGTCTGAGCCAACCACATCCACACATAAAGGAAAACTGAAATAATAGTGCTTGGCTGAAACAAATCTCTGTTGAATCTCCCAACCATCTACAGAATGATGAACCACCCTTTATGTTCTGGGCCTCCCCCATTGACAAAGTGAGGTCACACACAAACTGGTGGAACAGCACCTCTTATTCTGCTTGGGTATCATAGAACCTCCTCTAACCTCCTGCTCCTCCGACCTCATCTACTGCATCCGCTGTGCCAGGTATTAGCATGCTCTACATTGGCGAGACCAAGCGCAGGCTCGGCGATTGTTTCGCTGAACACCTCCGCTCAGCCCGTTTAAACTTGCCTGATCTCCCGGTTGCTGAGCACTTCAGCTCCCCCTCCCAGTCCCAATCTGACCTTTCTGTTCTGAGCCTCCTCCATTGTCAGAGTGAGGCCCAGCGCAAATTGGAGGAATAGCACCTCATATTTTGCTTGGGCAGTTTACACCCTAGCGGTATGAACATTGACTTCAACTGGCCCTTGCTTTCCCTCGCTATCCCTCCCCTTCCCAGTTCTCCCATCAGTCTGTCCGACTATCTTTGTCCCACCCACACCCCTGACACCAGTCTGATTAAGGGTCTCGACCCGAAACATCACCATTCCTTCTCTCCAGAGATGCTGCCTGTCCCGCTGAGTTACTCCAGTATTTTGTGTCTACCTTTGATTTAAACCAGCATCTGGAGTTCTTTCTATGCAAATTGAATTCTCCAAATTTAACTAACACCTCCCCCTTCCACCTCTCTCTCTTTCCTGTGCCACCCTGCACATTGCGCATCCATAGCTCCCACTATCCCCCCCCCCCGTCTCCTTCCACCATATCCATCCCTCTGGCTTTACACTGCACTCCTCTCCTTATCTGACCCTTTAGTCTCCTTTTCATCTCTAGCCTATGTCCACACTTCCACCAATTGCCCCTGGTTTGCTCCCACACTGCACAGGTGTACAGGTTTCAGGGATAATTGGATTGGTGTAAATGTAAATTGTCCCTCGTGTGTGCAGGATTGCGTTGGTGTGTGGCGATGGCTGGCCGGCGCCGATTCGGTGGGCTGAAGGGCTGTATCTCTGAACTAATGTAAACTAAAAGGTAATATTCCCTGTCCCACACTCTCCCTGCAGCTTAACAAACTGCTTTTCTATCCTTCCCAATTCTGACAAAGGGCCTTCAACCTGACAAGATAACTAGGTTTCTTTTTGCGTAGATCTGGCCTGACCTTCTTGAGCATTTCCTGCATTTTAAGTTTCAAGCATTTACCGATTTATTTATTTTTTGTTTCCATTAGCAAAGGGCCGTTTGAGCTGTTTGTTCCTCTGCTGCATATTCTATGAGTTGAAAAGGTGTCAGCCGAGTCATTTTCAAAAGCATTCTTGGACTCTGAGTGCTAAAAGCACTGATTGAATAAATTCAAGCAAGGCCACTCTTAAAGAGCAATTGTTTATTTTTTCGCCATTACCTATTCTATTACTGTGGTTTAAAATAATAGCTACATTGCATTTTCTCTGCAAGTGAATGGATTTAAACATCAGGGACAATTTAGTCTGCAATACAGAATTAATGGTGTTTTATTGCTTGCTGAAGGGCAAAGGTAAATGCATTACACACATAAAACAATAATGATGCAATGACTATGACTAGCTTTTTGCCTTACCTGAAGCGGCTTTGATGCTCAATGCTTAAATGATTCACTTAGTGCTTTCCTGGATATTGTGTAATTGTGATAGCCAGGACAAAAGGCACAGCCCATGATTAATCAGTGAATAAAAACAACGTTGCTTTTGTTTAGGTGGCGGACGAGAGTACAGTTTATTTTGATATAAATTTACTGAACCATGTATGTTAAGTTGAAAAAATACAACCTCAAAAATGTGTAAATTAAATTATCTTTAATTTTATTATCAGAGTTCTTCAGGAAACAATTCCTAAGCCAGATTCTTAAGAGCACAACGAAAAGTGGGATCTGGTCAAAGGTTTTCTTTTAATCAGTGTGAACCATTTGTGATGTTGATGGTTTGTACACGATTGAAAGATACAACATGGAAATGGGCCCTTTGGCCACCAAGTCCACAATGGCCATCGATCACCCTTTCTCACTAGTTCCATGTTAGATGAGATGCTGCCTGGCCTGCTGAATTATTCCAGCACTTTGTGTCTATCCATGTTAGCCTACTTTCTCATCCACTCCCTGCATACGTTACTAGAGGCAATTTACAGAGGCCTATTAACCCACCAACCTGCTGCGTCTGTGGGATGCAGTAGGAAACCTGAACACCCAGAGGAAACCCACGCAGTCACAGGGAGATCATATAAACTCCACACACACAGCAACCGATGTCAGGATCGAACCGCAGTCTCTGGCACTGTGAGGCAGCAGCTCTTCCCGTTGTGCCACTGTGCTGTCCTGTTTCATAACAAAGAAAATATTTTATTTTTTGAAGATTATATCTCCATGAAACTCTCGACTAGTGAATTTGACTATTGTTAACGCAACTAATTGTTACGGCATTCTAATCTAGCTAAAAATAATTAACTGAATGTGGTTCTTCAGAACATCTAATGCAGTGGTTCCCAACCTTTTTTTGGCCATGCCCCACCTAATCACCTCTAAAATCCTGATGCCCCCCCTTGCTTTCCCTTGAGAGAAAACGGAGGAAATAGATATTATAAGGGTAACTTAGCAAAAGCTCTTTGAATCGCATTTCTAAATCCAATTCAATAAATAAGGTTCTCCCATGACCTCGCGCGCTTCGTGCGACGTGCATGAAGAGCGATGGCGCGGTGATTATGTAATAACTACACAATAAAGACCTTTTTTACCCTAAAACAATTATTTACTCAAAATAACATCTGAAACATAAACTACAAACTGACGGAAAATCCAAAAAAATAAAAATCGAAAATTTGGACCCAGACCTCCTCAGTCGCGCTCAATTGCCCCCCTTAAAAATCAAATTGCCCCCCTGTGGGGCGTACGCCCCACGTTGGGAACCACTGATCTAATGTGATAAAATGCTTACTGATTCCCACCTTTTTAATTACCTTTTTTCATAAACTTGAAAAGATGTTTCAATGTCATTTTCAAAGTCATTACTTCAACTTTCACTAAGTTCCAAGTTTATTACTGCACAATGCAGCTTATGTCATTATTATTTGAAAGGTCAGAATTTCAGTCTATGCAGTTTAGTTTAATTTAGTTTGTGGATACAGTGTGGAAACAGGTCCTTCGACCCCTTGAGTCCAGGTCGACCAGCAATCACCCGTACACTAGTTCTACCCTGCAGACTAGGGACATTTTACAGAAGCCAACTAACCTGCAAACCTGCACGTCTTTGGAATGTGGGAGGAAACCGGAGCACCTGGAGAAAACACAGGTTGTCACAGTGAGAATGTACAGACAGCACCCATAATCAGAATTGAGCCAGGGTCTCTGGCGCTGTAAGGCAGCAACTCTACCGCTGCGCCACAGCGCTGCCCTTGTTATTAATATGAAAATTGGCAATATCAAATGTAAGGCGGAGACACTCAGTCAATTACAAATCACCAGTCATTACTGGACGATTTGCACCACTCTATAATTAACTCAGCAAGGGAAAGATCTGCTTGTATCCTGCATCTTAATTACACGGAATGACTGTGGTTGTCAACTAATTGCTCATTAAGCCCACTGTAAAAAGTTAATTCTAATAATTAAGAACCTGGGCATCTTTGTAGAAGTTTGACAATTGTAGATAACTTTCCTGGCTCAAAAAATAACCAACTCAATATGAAGTTTAATTTATTAGATAATGAATTATTATGGAAGATTTTTAAATCATTGAGTTTGTTAGATCCTTCATTTTTGGACTTGTATTTTATTTTTTCAATTTTAATTTATGTTATTACATTCTTCTAATTCTGTTTGAACACTCGAATTGCCCTCACTCGGTTCATTGCCCTTGCTTCATATTTTCCCTGCCTTTGACTGCTCCCTTTAGCCCATTGACCAGATGGCCTAATCTTAGAGTTGCTGCCTTACAGCCCTTGCAGCACCAAAGACCAGGGTTCGATCCTAACCACGGGTGCTGTCTGTAAGGAGTTTGTACGTTCTCCCCGTGACCTGCGAGTTCTTCGGATTCCTCCCACATTCCAAAGATGTACACGTTTGTAGGTTAATTGGCTTGGTATAATTGTCAATTGTGCCTGGTGGTGGTAATGTGCCGGGATGGCTGGTCGGTGCAGACTCGGTGGGCTGAAGGGCCTGTTTCCACACTGTATTTCTAAACTAAACTAAGCAATATTGGTATCACCTCTGGTCTCTAACCAATGCGCCACCTGTCCATGTTCTCCAGAGACGCTGCCAACCTGCTGAGTTATTCCGGTACTTTGTATAATTTCTTTTTGTTTCACCTTTTATGGGAAATTCCCTTTGTCCTCACCATCCCTCCCCAAGATCTTCTGCAAATCAAAAATAATATTTTGTCCCGTTTTTTCCATTTTTGACCAAATGTATTTGACTTGCAATATGGGCACTGTTTCTGATTCTGCAGATATTGCCTATCCTGCTGAATGCTTCCAACATTTCTATTCCCTAGATTACATAGAAACATAGAAACATAGAAAATAGGTGCAGGAGTAGGCCATTCGGCCCTTCGAGCCTGCACCGCCATTCAATATGATCATGGCTGATCATCCAACTCAGTATCCTGTTCCTGTCTTCTCTCCATACCCCCTGATCCCTTTAGCCACAAGGGCCACATCTAACTCCCTCTTAAATATAGCCAATGAACTGGCCTCAACTACCTTCTGCGGCAGAGAATTCCAGAGATTCACCACTCTCTGTGTGAAAAAAGTTTTCCTCATCTCGGTCCTAAAAGATTTCCCCCTTATCCTTAAACTATGACCCCTTGTTCTAGACTTCCCCAACATCGGGAACAATCTTCCTGCATCTAGCCTGTCCAACCCCTTAAGAATTTTGTAAGTTTCTATAAGATCCCCCCTCAACCTTCTAAATTCTAGCGAGTACAAACCGAGTCTATCCAGTCTTTCTTCATATGAAAGTCCTGACATCCCAGGAATCAGTCTGGTGAACCTTCTCTGTACTCCCTCTAAGGCAAGAATGTCTATCCTCAGATTAGGAGACCAAAACTGTACGCAATACTCCAGGTGTGGTCTCACCAAGACCCTGTACAACTGCAGTAGAACCTCCCTGCTCCTATACTCAAATCCTTTTGCTATGCTGGGGTTCAAACAGCAGATGAGAGGAATAGATCAGGTAAATACACCTGAGGGACCACTAGGGGCGCTGCACTGGCAGCAGCCTCTACCTACAGCCTGTATGTCATTTCTATCTTTTTTTTTATTTTTAGTTAGTCTAAAGTCTGTTTTAGGGGGAAACTTTAACTTTTCTATGTGGGGGAGGGGAGCAGGGTAAGGGGGGAAACCGTTTCCCAGTCTCTTCCTGGCGGGGACGCGACTATTTCTCCGAGTCGCGTCCTCGCCCCCCACTTCGCGGCCTACCAGCTGGATCGGAGCGGCCTTTCCTGCCGGGGACCGGGTACCGGACCGGGGCTGCTACAGCGGCGGCGCAGCGCTGGAGTCACCGCGGAGCGGGCGATACCTACCTGGGTCGCTGTTTGGAGCTCCGGAGCGTTGGGCCGTTGCTCCAACTTCAAGGAGTTCTGGTGCGGAGAGCTTCCAACGCGGGCGGGGCTGAACGGCATCATGGAGTCCTGGGGGCGCCTTGCAGAGGGTCTACAGCGGCAGTCTCCAACCAGCGTGGCCTACGGATATTGGAAGCCGCAGACTCCGGTAGGAGGGGGCCGACTCTGGTGTCCACGCCGCTGAGGACGTCCCGCAGCCCCGACGTCGGACTTGTATCACCCCGGCGAGCGGTCCTGGACATCGGGCCGCCCGTAGCTGCAACTGCGGAGGGCTTGGGGAGGCCCTGACCACGGGGAACAGTGGAGGAAGAGATTGACTTTGGTGCCTTCCCACACAGTGGGAAACTTTGATTCTGCTGTGTGGGGATGTTTTGTGTTAAATTCTATAGTGTGTTGAGTCTTGTTTATTTTTATTGTATGGCTGTATGGGAATTTATTTCACTGTGCCATCTGGCACATGTGACAATTAAATCTGTCTTGAATCTTGTATCTTGTACACAGGGTCTTTTGCCCAGAGTAGGGAAATCAAGAATTAGAGGACGTATGTGAGGAGAGAAAGATTTAATAGGAACCAGAGGGGTACATTTTTAACAAAGGGTGGCGGGTGCATGGAATGAGCCACCGGAGGAGCTTGTTGAGGCAGGGATTATCACAAAGTTTAAGTAGCATTTAGATAGGTACATGAATAAAATAGATTTAAAGGGATATGGGCCAAACGCATGCAGATAGGACTAGTATAAATGGGGCATCTTGGTTGGCATGGGTAATTTGGGCTGAAGGGCCTGTTCCTGCGCTGTGCGACTCTGACTCTCTGAGCTGAGATAGTGTTTGAAGCATGTTATGTGGTTTGAGACCAAAGGTGACAGTTTTAATCTTCAATGTATTTATTGCAATAATTTTTTAATTTTCAGGACTAGATGTCAGATAAGCTATGAAGCATATCAGAGATGGTGAATGGGGTCAAGAAAAGTGGTGCAGAGAATGGACAGAAGTGTTTTCTGCAATGATGTGAAATCTGATATTATATTTTCAGATATTGTTGACAATGGGCTGAGAAATACAAAGAGGCCTAAGAAAGGTAGAACACCGAAGGAATCCTGATATGGTCATTAGAAGAGAAGCCACTCCAGTAGATTTTCTGTCGGTAATTCATGAAATAAGATTCAAACCAAGCAAGGACATGAGACATACATCCCAAAGCAAAATGTGCCTGTTGCCAATAATACTTGCCAATCCATCCCTCAAAGACCAAACAACCTAATCCTGTATTTTCCGCAGTTAAACAAGCTTAGTATGTCTTCTTCCAATGGTAGTTGCAAGCTTGAAAATGAGGTTGCTGAATGTTTGCAGCAATTTCTATTTTTGTTTCAAGATTTCCACCATCTGCATTTTGTTTTTACTTCCAGACCTGGTTCAACAAATCTGTATTTGCTGAACAAGGTAGAGGTTGTATGTACATTCCATGCTGTTCTAGGATAACTCTTCAATTCAATTCAATTCAATTCAACTTTAATGTCATCGCACAAATACAAGTATGAGTACAACGAAATGCAGTTTTGCGTCAGTCCGTAGTAGTTGTGCATAAAGAAATTTTAAAAATAGAAAGAGAGAAGATACAGAATCATCAAAAAATACAGAATAATTAAACAATGGGGACAGAGGGACCGGAGAAATCTATCGGCGGGACTCCGAGTTCAGCAATGTGATAGTGTTGTTGTAGAAGCTGTTCCTCATCCTACTAGTACGTGACCTGAGGCTCCTGTACCACCTCCCTGATGGGAGGAGGGCAAACAGTCCATGGTTGGGGTGTGAGGGGTCTTTGATGATCTTCCCAGTCCGTCTCAGACACCGTTTTCGGTGGAGGGCATCCATGGCAGGGAGCGGGGCACCGATGATGTGCTGCGCGGTTTTCACCACCCGTTGTAGTGCCTTCCTGTCCGCAGCAGTGCAGCTGCTGTACCATACCGTGAAGCAGGTGGTCAGGATACTCTCTATGGTACAGCGGTAAAAGTTGGTCAGGATCCGGAGGGACAGGTGGGCTTTCTTGAGCCTCCTCAGGAAGTAAAGGCGCTGCTGTGCCTTTTTGATCAGCTTGGATGTGTTGAGGGACCAGGACAAATCCTCCGAGATATGTACTCCGAGGAATTTATAGCTGGAGACGCGCTCCACCTCAGTCCCGTTTATATGGATGGGGGTATGACTGCCTCCTCTGGTCTGCCTGAAGTCAACAATAATCTCCTTCGTCTTCTTGGAGTTGAGGACGAGGTTATTGTTGGCACACCAGGCTGTCAGGTGCTGGATTACACTGGTTAATAACATCAAGATCTGCCAATGAGCAATATAAATATCCAAACATTAGTATTTCTAAAACTTTGTCGCGAAAAGGCACAGCAAAGAAACCGAAATTCTCAAGCTCATTACTGAGTCTTTCCACAGTACACATTCAATTAAGGTGTTTTGATGAATAATTAAACACAAAAATATGTGAATAATTGTCTTGAGCAAATTTATTTTTACATCCAAGGTTTGGCTGCAGAATCTTTCCGTTTGACTATACTGTACCAAGCCGATTAACCTACAAACCTGTACGTCTTTGGAGTGTTGGGGAGGAAACCGAAGATCTCTGAGGAAACCCATGCGGCCATGGGGAGAATGTACAAACTCCATACAGACAGCACCCGTGGTCGGGATCGAACAAGCATCTCTGGTGCTGTAAGGCAGCAACTCTACCGCTGCGCTACCGTGCGGCCCCGAATCAGAATTTGTTTCTGCATGCCTCATATTAAATAGCATTAAGGCTTACCGGAAGAATAATGCACAATTTGTGATTTGTAGCAAATTTTACATTCAATTGTTCCAGCCTGAATAATGAGGTTTCCTTATGGGGCTGGCCTTTTGGCTCTGGATTAGTTGCAGATCTTATAAATGACTAAAGTTCATTGATGGCTATTTACACCCAGCTCTATAAAGCTAGTGCAGTGCAGCTATTAAGGAATAAATGCTTACCTTTCTCGAGGGCAATGAATGCTTCCTTTCATATTCAGCAGAGAATAAATTAATTGCAAGCAATATTGATGTAATAAATGTTTTTAAAAATCTGTTGTCGGTGGTGAAAATTATTTAAAAATCAAGCATATGGAACAAGCAATTATGAAATTCAGGTCAGCACCGTGTCTACTGTTCACCTCTTAACATTTCCCTCATTGAGCAGAACTGTTTATATTACTTAAGCCATGCTAGAAATATTTGGATGCAAAATCTAATTTTCGTACATCACCATTTATCTGCATCCACAATAGAAATATTAGCACACTCTACATTAATTTTGTACGGCCTTCACATCTTGTCCAGGTTGGACAGTGTTTTTCATGCATTGAACTCTTACTTTTTATGTATTATGTTACCTATGAGCTCTTTGTTTACAGACCTGTTATGCTGCTGCAAGTTTTTTTAAAAAATGTTCTTTTTTGATACATTTGACAATTAAACCAGCCTTGACGTCAGTAGAAATGTCTGACTGATTTCAATAGACAATAGACAATAGGTGCAGGAGTAGGCCATTTGGCCCTTCGAGCCAGCACCGCCATTCACTGTGATCATGGCTGATCATCACAATCAGTACCCCGTTCCTATCTCCTCCCCATATCCCCTGACTGCTATCTTTAAGAGCTCTATCTAACTCTCTCTTGAAAGCATCCAGAGAATCAGTTTCCACTACCCTCTGAGGCAGCGAATTACACAGATTCTCCTTTCTAAATGGCCTACCCCTTATTCTTAAACTGCGACCCATGGTTCTGCATGCCCCCAACACTGGGAACATGTTTCCTGCCTCTAGCATGTCCAATCCCTTAATAATCTTATATGTTTCAATAAGATCCCCTCTCATATACAAACCCAATCGTTCAATGCTTTCAACATATGACAGTCCAGCCATCCCGGGAATTAACCTTGTGAACCTACGCTGCACTCCCTCAATAGCAAGAATTTCCTTCCACAAATTGGGAGTCCAAAACTGCACACAATACTCCAGGTGTGGCCTCACTATGGGGCCCTGTACAACTGCAGAAGGACGTCTTTGCCCCTATACTCTTGTTATGAAGGCCAACATGCCATTAGCTCTCTGCACTGCCTGCTGTACCTGCATGCTTACTTTCAGTGAGATGATGTACATTTCAGACTGGAGACAAGGTAATGCAAATTTTGGGAAATAGCAGGGTTTTTTTTTTTAAATTGGCACCTTTCCAATGTTCAATGGAACTAGAGCTATTCACTGCCAACGAGTAATTCTTTAGATAGACACAAAAAGCTGCATGCCATCCAAGTTGCTTACAGCAGGGTCCTACACACAATCAGGTGATGACTAACCAGCAAATCTATTTTGGATGTATTAGCTGAAGCTGAGCCAGGACAGCAGGAGAGCACAATAATTACCTTCACATAAATATCGTGAAACTGTTTACATCCACCCAAACAGAACCTTGGATCAGCATCAGACTGGCAGGGATAATTTACCACTCAGGGAAAACTGTCTTGAATTATCCGAACAGTCCTGGAAAGCAGTCTATAAACCCCAACTTTTTGGCATGTTAGCAAGGAGGTCAGATGTTGGCTAAGGCACAGTGTTGGCAGTCTTGCTTCTATGCAGCGTACATCCTAGGTGACTTGGAATACAACATTATTTCAAGGTACCTACGGTCTGGCTAATGGATTGGTATCAAATCTCCACAGAGGCAAAAAGAAGAGATCTGGCCTGGGCAATGCTTATTCATCAATCAACATCACCTAAAGCAAATTACCTAGCGGAGCTGGTCCTCACTCTCAACAAATTCTCCTTTGACTCCTCCCACTTCCTCCAAATACAAGGCATAGCTATGGGCACCCGCATTGGCCCAAACTATGCTGCCTCTTTGAAAGGGTACGTTGAACAATCCCTGTTCCAGGCGTACACCGGTCTTCTGAGTATAGAAGCTGGGATGTAATGTTAAAATTGTACAAGGCATTGGTGAGGTCAATTCTGGAGTATGGTGTACAATTTTGGTCGCCTAATTATAGGAAGGATGTCAACAAAATAGAGAGAGTACAGAGGAGATTTACTAGAATGTTGCCTGGGTTTCAGCAACTAAGTTACAGAGAAAGGTTGAACAAGTTAGGGCTTTATTCTTTGGAGCGCAGAAGGTTAAGGGGGGACTTGATAGAGGTTTTTGAAATGATGAGAGGGATAGACAGAGTTGACGTGGAAAAGTTTTTCCCACTGAGAATAGGGAAGATTCAAACAAGGGGACATGACTTGAGAATTAAGGGACTGAAGTTTAGGGGTAACATGAGGGGGAACTTCTTTACTCAGAGAGTGGTGGCTGTGTGGAATGAGCTTCCAGTGAAGGTGGTGGAGGCAGGTTCGTTTTTATCATTTAAAAATAAATTGGATAGTTATATGGACGGGAAGGGAATGGAGGGTTATGGTCTGAGCGCAGGTATATGGGACTAGGGGAGAATATGTGTTCGGCACGGACTAGAAGGGTCGAGATGGCCTGTTTCCGTGCTGTAATTGTTATATGGTTATATGGCTATATGATTATCCCCAAACTCTATTGACAACGATGAGAAGGCCTACCGGGGGGAGGTGGCTGATCTAGCACTGGTGCCAGGATAACAGCCTCCTCTTGAACATCAAAAAAACGAAGGAGCTGATCATGGACTTTAGGAGGGCACATCATCCGAGGACGTACACTCCATTGAGGATAAATGGGGATCCTGTGGATAGGGTGAACTGTTTTAAATATCTGGGAGTCCACATCTCTGAGGATATGACATGGGCATCACACGCCTCAGCACTCGTGAGTAAGGCAAGGCAGCGCCTTTACCACCTCAGGCAATTGAGGAAATTCAGAGTGTCTCCGAGGATCCTCCAGTGCTTCTACTAAGTTACAGAGAAAGGTTGAACAAGTTAGGGCTTTATTCTTTGGAGCGCAGAAAGCATCTTGGCGGTGGAAAGCATCTTGTCCAGGAACATTACCATCTGGTTTGGGAATTGCTCTGCCAAGGACAAGAAGGCTCTGCAGAGAGTAGTGCGTTCGGCCGAACGCACTATGGGAACTTCACTCGCCCCCCTGCAGGAACTATACAACAGGAGGTGCAACTCCAGAGCAAATAAAATCATGGGAGACCCCTTCCACCCCTGCAACGGACTGTTCCAGCTGCTACGGTCAGGCAAACACCTCCGTTGCCATGCGGTGAGAACGGAGAGGTTGAGAAGGAGTTTCTTCCCAGAGGCAATTCGGACTGTAAACGCCTATCTCACCAGGGACTAATTCTACAGAACGTTTTTCCTTCCATTATTTATTATGTAAAAGAATATGTGTGTTATGATTGTGTTTATAATTTGTTTGGTTGTTTTGTTGTTTGTCTTTTGCACAAAAGTCCGCGAGCATTGCCACTTTCATTTCACTGCACATCTCGTATATGTATGTGACAAATAAACTTGACTTGACTTGACTTGATACATTGATGACTGCATCGGTGCTACCCCCTGCACCCATGCAGAACTCATGGACTTCATCAACTTCACCACCAATTTTCATCCTGCACTCAAATTTATTTGGACCACCTCCTTTCTTGATTTCAATCTCCATCACAGGAAATAGGCCATTGACTGATGTCCATTACAAGCTCACTGACTCCCACAACTATCTCGACTGCACTTCTTCCCACCTTGCTTCCTGCAAAGACTTTATCCCAATTCGTCCATTTACACCGCATCTGCACCCAAGATGAGGTGTTCCATTCTAGAACATCTGAGATGTCCTCATTCTCTAGGGAATTCCCCTCTCCCATCTTTCGTGTCTCCTCCGCACCCTACAGCTCACAACAGAGACAGAGTCCCCCTAGTCCTTACCTTCCACCCCATCCACCGTCACATACAACACATAATCCGCCAAAATTTCCGCCACCTCCAAAACTAGTCACATCTTCCCATCTCCACCCTTACTATCTAAATGGCGTCAAGTTGGGGAAAGGGGAAGTACAATGAGATCTGGGGGTCCTTGTACATTAGTCTATGAAAGTAAGCATGCAGGTACAGCAGGCAGTGAAGAAAGTGAATGGCATGTTGGCCTTTATAACAAGAGTAATCGAATATAGGAGCAAAGAGGTCCTTCTGCAGTTGTACAGAGCCCTAGTGAGACCACAGCTGGAGTATTTTGTGCAGTTTTGGTCCCCTTTGAGGAAGGACATTCTTGCTATTGAGGGAGCACAAGGTTAATTCCCGGGATGGCGGGACTGTCATATGCTGAGAGAATGGAGCAGCTGGGCTTGTACACTCTTGAGTTTAGAAGGATGAGAGGGGATGAGGGATCTCATTGAAACATATAAGATTGTTAAGGGCTTGGACACTCTAGAGGCAAGAAACATGGTCCCGATGTTGGGGGAGTCCAGAACCAGGGGCCACCGTTTAAGAATAAGGAGTAAGCCATTTAGAACGGAGACGAGGAAACACTTTTGAAGATTATAATTGAATAATTGAAGATTGAATATAATTGAAGTTTAAATAAATGTGGTCATACTTATTGCTTTGTGTGCATCCCTTTATCCATCACAGTGTGTGAATCTGCACTTTCAATGGTTTAAAACATCACAAAACTGTTTTTCTCAAGTCTACCTGATCTGCTTGGAGCCAAGTAAAATCTAACAGGGGACTGAAGCTAATGGACTCTGGTGTAGTCTTCTAACCACTCAGCATATGCTCATTTTGGCACGTACTGTTCAGCTCCATCTCTGTCCAGATTGTTTGATACCAAATTAAAACCTGGAACCCATTTGGCTTAAGGTATGCCAACAATAACTAAAATTGTTACAAAGTGCAGCTGGTTCCTTCTGAGGGTTCTATGGCCACAGGTTATATCATCACAGTATCTTTGAACTGGCAAAGTAAGCGACATTAGTTACATCTAAGGTACACAAAAGTGCTGGAGAAACTCAGCGGGTGCAGCAGCATCTATGGAGCGAAGGAAATAGGCGACGTTTCGGGCCGAAAACCCTTCTTCAGACTGATAGGGGGTGGCGGGGAGATGGAAGGAAAAAGGAGGAGGAGGAGTCCGTAGGGCTGAGGGATGGGAGGAGACAGCCCGAGGGCTGAGGAAGGGGAGGAGACAGCAAGGGCTAACAAAATTGGGAGAATTCAATGTTCATGCCCGCAGGATGCAGACACCCCAAGCGGAATATGAGGTGCCGTTCCTCCAATTTCCGGTGTTGCTCACTCTGGCCATAGTTACATCTAGATGGGCTCAATCCATTGAAGAGACAAAGTACTTCTCCGTTATCTTTGATTGGAAATGTTACAGTTAAAGTATATGGTGATGAAAAAGTACAATGGATTAAGTATAACAGGCGGTTAAAGTCCTCTGGTTACCGGGTCTAATAAATCTGTATGAACATTGAAGGTGGATCTTTACACACTGGTGCTGTGTGTACAGAGTTTGTATGTTTTCCCCATGACCTGCGTGGGATTCCTCCGGGAACTCTGGTTTTCTCCCACACTCAAAAGATATAAAGGTATAATTGTAAATTGTCCCTCATGTGTGTAGGATAGCGTTAGTGTGCAGGGAATGGATTGCTGGTCGGCACGGACTTGGTGGGCCGAAGGGCCTGTTTCAGCACTGTACCTCTACACTAAACTAAACTCTATTTAGGTGACTACCATGAAGCCTGTTCAGGTTTCCATGTTTGGTAAATTTGTAAAGGTGTAGCATCACCTGATGGTCAGACCACTTACTTTCGAACCATCGTCAGTGGTTCCATGGACTGTCACGTGACGTCATGGGTTAAGGGGAGGGTCCAGCTACATCAGCAGATCTTACCTTGAGATCACGTCAACAGGTAGCTGAGCTTGAGTCAACACCCTCGCTCAGCAGCAGCAGCATTGGCTCAATATGTTAGAGAGTCCCAACGCACATGTATGTCAAACGTATCTCACCGAATAAACATAGAAACATAGAAACATAGAAATTAGGTGCAGGAGTAGGCCATTCGGCCCATCGAGCCTGCACCGCCATTCAATATGATCATGGCTGATCATCCAACTCAGTATCCCATCCCTGCCTTCTCTCCATACCCCCTGATGGGTTGGTGGCGCGGCCATCATCGCAGCGGCCTCTGCAGTCCGTCTGTCTTTTTTTATTTTATGGTCCTGTTGAGTGTATAGTTTGTGGTGGGTTTTTTGACTCTGTATGTGTGGAGGGCGGGGGGTGGGGGAGTGGGTGGGGAAAACTTTAAGATCTCTTCCCTGTACGGGGACCCGACCTTTTCCCTGCCGGGTCTCCGTTGTCGTTGGGGCCTAGCACCGTGGAGCGGCCTCCAACCGGAACGACCTAGAAACATAGAAACATAGAAATTAGGTGCAGGAGTAGGCCATTCGGCCCTTCGAGCCTGCACCGCCATTTAATATGATCATGGCTGATCATCCAACTCAGTATCCCGTACCTGCCTTTTCTCCATACCCTCTGATCCCCTTGGCTACAAGGGCCACATCTAACTCCCTCTTAAATATAGCCAATGAACTGGCCTCAACTACCCTCTGTGGCAGAGAGTTCCAGAGATTCACCACTCTCTGTGTGAATAAAGTTCTCCTCATCTCGGTTTTAAAGGATTTCCCCCTTATCCTTAAGCTGTGACCCCTTGTCCTGGACTTCCCCAACATCGGAAACAATCTTCCTGCATCTAGCCTGTCCAACCCCTTAAGAATTTTGTAAGTTTCTATAAGATCCCCTCTCAATCTCCTAAACTCTAGAGAGTATAAACCAAGTCTGTCCAGTCTTTCTTCATAAGACAGTCCTGACATCCCAGGAATCAGTCTGGTGAACCTTCTCTGCACTCCCTCTATGGCAATAATGTCCTTCCTCAGATTTGGAGACCAAAACTGCACGCAATACTCCAGGTGTGGTCTCACCAAGACCCTATACAACTGCAGTAGAACCTCCCTGCTCCTATACTCAAATCCTCTTGCAATGAAAGCCAACATGCCATTCGCTTTATTTACTGCCTGCTGCACCTGGGGGCGCAAGTCACGGTGCCTGCGGATCTGCGGTGCTGCGGACCTACCATCGTGGAGCTGGCCGGCTTCAGAGCGTGGAGAGCTGCGGTGGCGCGCGGCTGCGACCCGACTCCGGTGGATGGTGACACCTGGACCTCGCGGGTCACCGGTGGGAGACTCCTTTGCGGGGCACCGGCAACGGCGACTTCTCCTGCCCGAATTGCGGGATTGAGAGTGACCTGGAGCGGGGCCTTACGTCGCCCGGCGCGGATTTAAGTGGCCGTGGGACTTTCTAACGCCCGCCGGGGGCTTTGACTTTCACTTCGGGCGAGGAATGGAGAGCAGGGGAGAGACAAGACCTTGCCTTCCATCACAGTGAGGAGGAGATTCACTGTGATGGATGTTTGTGTAAATTGTGTTGGTGTGTGTCTTGGTTCTTTTCTTGTATGACTGCAGAAACCAAATTTCGTTTGAACTTCATGTGAGGTTCAAATGACAAATAAATGGTATTGTATTGTATTGTATCCCTTTAGCCACAAGGGCCACATCTAACTCCCTCTTCAATATAGCCACTGAACTGGCCTCAACTACCTTCTATGGCAGAGAATTCCACAGATTCACCACTCTCTGTGTAAAAAATGATTTTCTCATCTCTTATCCTTAAACTGTGACCCCTAGTTCTGGACTTCCCCAACATCGGGAATAATCTACCTGCATCTAGCCTGTCCAATCCCTTAAGAATTTTGTAAGTTTCTATAAGATCCCCCCTCAATCTTCTAAATTCTAGCGAGTACAGCCAAGTCTATCCAGTCTTTCTTCATATGAATGTCCTGACATCCCAGGAATCAGTCTGGTGAACCTTCTCTGTACTCCCTGTATGGCAAGAATGTCTTTCCTCAGATTAGGAGACCAAAACTGTATGCAATACTCCAGGTATGGTCTCACCAAGACCCTGTACAACTGCAGTAGAACCTCCCTGCTCTTATACTCAAATCCTTTTGCTATGAATGCTAACATACCATTTGCTTTCTACACTGCCTGCTGCACCTGCATTCCTACTTTCAATGACTGGTGTACCATGACACCCAGGTCTCGTTGCATCTCCCCTTTTCCTAATCAGCCGCCATTCAGATAAAAGTCTACTTTCCTGTTTTTGCCACCAAAGAGGATAACCTCACATTTATCCACATTATACTGCATCTGCCATGCATTTTCCCACTCACCCAACCTATCCAAGTCACCTTGCAGCCTCCTAGCATCCTCTTCACAGCTAACACTGCCCCCCAGCTTCATGTCATCCGCAAACTTGGAGATGTTGCATTCAATTCCCTCATCCAGATCATTAATATATATTGTAAATAGCTGGGGTCCCAGCACTGAGCCTTGCGGTACCCCACTAGTCACTGCCTGCCATTCAGAAAGGACCCATTTACTCCTACTCTTTGCTTCCTGTCTGCCAGCCAGTTCTCTATCCACATCAATACTGAACCCCCAATATCGTGTGCTTTAAGTTTGCATACTAATCTCTTATGTGGGACCTTGTCGAAACCCTTCTGGAAGTCCAGATATAACACATCCACTGGTTCTCCCTTATCCACTCTACTAGTTACATCCTCGAAAAATTCTATAAGATTTGTCAGACATGATTTACCTTTCATAAATCCATGCTGACTTTGTCCAATGATTTCACCACATTCCGAATGTGCTGCTATCCCATCTTTAATAACTGACTCCAGAATTTTCCCCACCACCGATGTTAGACTAACTGGTCTGTAATTCCCCGTTTTCTCTCTCCCTCCCTTTCTAAATAGTGGGGTTACATTAGCTACCCTCCAATCCTCAGGAACTATTCCAGAATCTAAAGTGTTTTGAAAAATTATCACTAATGCATCCACTATTTCTGCGGCTACTTAAGTACTCTGGGATGCAATTTATCTGGCCCAGGGGATTTATCGGCCTTTAATCCATTCAATTTATCTAACACCACTTCCCGGCTAACCTGGATTTCACTCAGTTCCTCCTTCACATTTAACCCCCGCTCCCTTGCTATTTCCGTCAGATTATTTATGTCTTCCTTAGAGAAGACAGAACCAAAGTAGTTATTCAATTGGTCTGCCATGTCCTTGTTCCCCATGATCAATTCGCCTGAGTAACCTTATGACCAAGAAGTTTGGACTCGCTACATTGGTGACCCGCGATGATCTAAATTGGGATTTTGTATTTCTCCCGAGGCATGCAGCCGACCACCCACCTCTACAGTGGTGACATGATGTCTGCAACAGGCCAGCCATACTGAACAACGCTGCCGCCAACCCTGCCATAATGTATGCCGCCGCTGACCGCCTCAACACACTCCTGTGACTGGTCTCGGCGTTCGCTGACCGCACGGGTCGATGGGCGTGATCCGGGCCTTGTTTGACAGCTGCCAATCTCTCCCGCATGGCCAGCCCGGAGCCGACCACCAGGGCTGAGAGGCCATGGCTGCCGATGCTCCCCCACCAGCTGATACAGGAGCTGCAAATATATCAGCACCCCGCTCCCAGCATCACTGGCAGCGGCACCGCCGCCTGCCGGCCCCAGGAGCAGGGAGAGAGCAGGCCCGCCCGGCTCCCCACCGGCCGCTGCTCAAGGCCTAGCCTACCGATCGAGCGGGCCTAACTGGGGCGGCGGCCCGAAGATATTCTTCTGCTCCTCGCCAGCGCAGTTTTCGACAATCTCCGGCCGCTGGCTTCCCATCCGGTTGGGCTGTGGTCGGCCCAGCGGCGGGGTGGAGTCTCGGCCAGTCGTGCATCGGCGGGAGCGTGACGGATTCCCCGGCAGCTTTCAGTTTCCGCCAGGGGCGCGGCAGTGGAGCCAGTCTCTGACGAGCCAGTCTCTGACAAACTGGCGATGGTGGGTGGAGTTCCTACCTGCAGAGGTGGGGTGAGGCCTGTCGATGCCGGCCACCCCACACAGATCCAGGAATCACCTCGGTTGGCCACCAGTAAAGGCCTCCTCAGTGGCTGCCTAAATGGCCGCCGCCGCCTACTACACGCCTGCCGCGGTCAACTGCCAAAATGGCCGCCAGGGCCAGCCAGAAATGATGCTCGACCTACTCTGACCGCCGTCCACAGCACCACCTCAGGTCGGATGCCGTCTCTGCAGCCTGACCATCATCAACAGTGCCACCTCAGGTCGGATGGTATCACTGCAACCTCAACTTTTTTCCAGCTTCCAGCACAGCTTCTCATCAGACATTGGACAATTTGAACTTTTAGTTTCCTACCAGTTTGGACTTGTTTGCTCACTGTAGTTTTATTTTCTCTTCTCACTTTTTACACTGTAATGACCTCACCGGGTTTAGCTATTAGTTTATTCTTGTTTCTTTGTTGTGTTTTCTTTGGTTTGCATTGTTGCCGATATCTCCCAGCCATTGCTGGGTACCATATTTCTCTGGACACGATCCCCTGCTGATCGATGAGCTGCGACTGTGTCTCGTCCATCCTGTGGCTTTTGCATTGGTCACCTTGCTCCCCTCCGCATACGGCCGGGATGGCCCACAGCCAGAGCGTTGACTGCGCCTGTGGGCCCCACCGTCCCGACACATGGGGTGCCCCCGACCCACAGCAGGAGCTGCCCTCGACCATGCTTGCACACCTTCTGGTAGAAGGTGAGCGTGCTCTATCCCTTTTCACCTGTGGGTTTACGAGTTTTGGCTGCCGGATTTCGTTGGCCTGCTCGTTGTCCTTCCTCCGGTTCTGGGGAGTGGTCCTGTGGCATCACCTGATGGTCAGACCACTTACTGTTGAACCCTGATCAGTGGTTACGAGGACTGTCGTTAAGGGGAGCGTCCTGCTACACCAACAGATCTTACCTTGAGATGATGAGTCAACAGGTAGCTGAGCTGGAGTCAACACCCTTGCTCACCAGCAGCAACAGCAATGACTCAATTGTTTGACAGTCCCAACGCACATGTATGTCAAACTTATCTCATCAAATAAAGTAACCATATGACCACGAAGTTTGGACTCGCTACAAAGGTATTAAAAGGTTTTATTATTTTTGACTCATGAACCTTGGTGTGGGGGTGAATTTACTTTTAGAACATGGTCGATGAGTGCCTTGGCTGCATCATAAGTTCATAAGCTATAGGAGCAGAATTAGTCTATTTAGCCCATCAAGTCTACTTCGCCATTCAATCATGGCTGATCTAGCTTTCCCTTCTCCGGCCTTCTCCCCATAACCCCTGACACCCTTACTAATCAATTATCCTTGTGCTACAAACTGGTAACTGAGGATGTGTGTGATTGAAGCAGTGCAGGCAAGTTACTGAATACTCAGGGCAGCATTATTTCCTCTAATTAGTGCGCTAATGTGATGAGTGAACTGAGCCACTCGGAGGCTGAAATCAGTTGATGTTAAAATCGTTATTCATCAGGAGAAGCTGGGAGAATCCTCTCAGTAGAAACTTCCAAACGCAAAGTATATACATTTTTAATAATCAAATCAAAGATAACAGCCGGTGGGTGACACATTACAACTTCAATAGCGACAATGATATTGTTTATTTTGACTCCAACAAAAGTTCTCATTGAACAACATATTTAAAATGTGAGCATACTGTGGCTGCCATGATACCTTTTGAATGTTTAAACATCCTTGCTGGGGGCCAGAATTAGTGTTTTGAAGGCTGACTCTCTTGATTACACAAATATCCCAATTATCGACAGGCAGAGGGCAGATCGTATAAACATGCTTGATGTGCCAAGTGACAAAATAAAACTAGTGTGGAAGATTCCTTCATCTCTATCACAGTGATGTGGAATAACTTTGTGATGAAGCTGTCAGGTTTGACGTCGACCAATTCACATACCTTTTCCTCGCGCTAAATTACTTTATCTGCTACTAAATGTTGTAACCCTTATATTTTATCTGTGCACTGTGGACGGCTTGAGTGTAATCATGTATAGTCTTCCCTTATACAGGATAGCAAACAAAAGCTTTTCACTGTACCTCATAACACGTGACAATAATAAACTAAACTATACCCTATTATCTTATGGTACACAAAAATGCTGGAGAAACTCAGCGGGTGCAGCAGCGTCTATGGAGCGAAGGAAATAGGCAACGTTTCGGGCCGAAACGTTGCCTATTTCCTTCACTCCATAGATGCTGCTGCACCCGCTGAGTTTCTCCAGCATTTTTGTGTACCTTTAATTTTCCAGCATCTGCAGTTCCTTCTTAAACCCTATTATCTTATGTTCAGCGGATGTAAACAAGAATGTGTCGTGGTCATGTCACCAGACAGCACTGTTTGTTTATAGAACTGTCGTTTTAACTTCATACTGATTAGTGCTTGCTATGTACATTACAACAGACTTCTGATGATTGGTTCTTGTTTGAATCAGTACTTGCTATACTCACGTAATTGTGTAACTCCTGAATAATCCCTTCCAAGTAAAAGGCATAAGATCCACCAGGAACAATGGTGAAATCAATGCAGCCACAAACCTGATATACCTGACCTAAAATCCACCACTTTAACTGCAATCAAGTATATAGAGTATGACTCTGTTATAAACACATGGCTGAGTTCAGCGAGACTGGCATATCTGCTGCTTAGCAGCCTTTTGTCAGCTTGCAGGAGGAGAGGAGAGGAGCGCGGGGGCATGCATTGCAGCATTTTTATATTTCTCGGTGTGGGAAGGAACTGCGGATGCTGGTTTAAACCAAAGATAGACACAAAATACTGGAGTAACACGGCAGGTCACGCAGCATCTTGGGAGAAAAGGAATAGGTTCCGTTTATCTGAAGAATGGTCTTGACTCGAAACGTCGCCTATTCCTTTACTCCAGAGCTGCTGCCTGATCCTCCAGCTTTTTGTCTTTTATTTTCCTCTTGTTGTCTGCACAGAATCCTTATGAGTTACAAATTATCATTCTGCCATCCTTGGAGGTGTCACAAGTAACTGCAGGACAAGGTGAAATATGCAGAAACATATCTACTTGTTTCTACCCATGCAAATTGACTGATATGAAATTAGGCAATACACAGACCTGTCTCAATCCTGTGGGTCCTTTCAATTAAAGTATGTAGTAACTCCTCTCTCTCATATCCTCCCCCTCTCCCATCGAGCAAAAGGTATTGAAGTGTGAACACCTCCAGATTCAGAGACAGTTTCGTTTCAGCTGTAAGCAGGCAACTGAACCATCCTAACTGGGAATTGCTCTGCCAAGGACAAGAAGGCTCTGCAGAGAGTAGTGCGTTCGGCCGAACGCACTATGGGAACTTCACTCACCCCCCTGCAGGAACTATACAACAGGAGGTGCAACTCCAGAGCCAACAATATCATGAGAGACCCCTTCCACCCCTGCAACGGACTGTTCCAGCTGCTACGGTCAGGCAAACGCCTCCGTTGCCATGCGGTGAGAACGGAGAGGTTGAGAAGGAGTTTCTTCCCAGAGGCAATTCGGACTATAAATGCCTATCTCACCAGGGACTAACTCTACTGAACGTTTTTCCTTCCATTATTTATTATGTAAAAGAATATGTGTGTTATGATTGTGTTTATAATTTGTTTGGTTGTTTTGTTGTTTGTCTTTTGCACAAAAGTCCGCGAGCATTGCCACTTTCATTTCACTGCACATCTCGTATGTGTATGTGACAAATAAACTTGACTTGACTTGACTTGACTTGGCTTGACTTGACTTGACAACAACGAGAGAGCAATCCTGAGCTAATATCTACCTCATTGAAGACCCTCAGACCATCTCTGATCAGACTTTATTGGACTTTATCTTGCACTAAACATCATACACATTATTCCCTTTATCAAGTCTATGTGTATGCTGCAGATGGCTCGATTGTAATCAGGTATTATCTTTCCGCTGACTGGTTAGCACACAACAAAAGCTTTTCACTGAACCTTGGTACACATGACGATAAACTAAACTCTACTCCAGAGTGCCAGATCCTGAAGGTCTTTCTTTACGTTGTCCCTTGTCTACACAATGCCCGTGTTTGTGGAGAGCTGCAACGTTCTCAATGTCACTGCCGGCTCTGAAAGCTAAAGTCACACTAACCAAAAATCGAAGGATTTTTGTTCTGAAATGCAGTGATGAGCAACAAAAGCTTACAGGTACTGAATATTAACATCTGCCTGGAACAGTCTTGAGACTAACTTTCTGAAAGTGAGTTGACCTTGAGAGCAATGCAGTCACCAGTGTCAGCTTGATGTGAGAAAAGGCTACCTTTGAAAGGATGTCCCGTGTGTAAGTTACTCCTGCAGGAGGTGTTGTTAAGAGGGTGGCTCCCATGGGTGGAAAACACATCAGATATCTTTCTCCTTTTAATTCATTTCTCTTCTAACAAAATGGATCCTCATCTCGACTTGTAGGATTTCTTCCAACATTTCTGGTGTTTAAGGTTGATAGGAAAACAAATGATGTGATGCCTGGGATCCCAATATGGCTTGATTTACATGAGATGTTACCAAGAGAGTTGTGCAAAGATCTAACCAGATTTGGAAGAGAAATGTATCTGGACCTATGAAACACTTTGAAGATTCCATTGCTTGTAAAAACTGGTTCAATGAGTGGACAGTGACAGTTTTTATTTGGATCAATGTTTTAAAAAAATGTAATCAAACGTAAACTTTGGATGTTGGACAAGTATTTACATCTTCTGACTCCAGGAAAAAAAGAACTGATGTACCAAAAAAATTCACACTGATGCCACAGTATAAACAGGGTCTGATTAGGAACAGTGCCAGTGCATGTTTGACTAATCTTCTTGAATTTTTTGAAGAGGTTACTCGGGAAATTGATGAGGGTAAAGCAGTGGATGTTGTATACATGGACTTCAGTAAGGCCTTTGCCAAGGTTCCTCATGGAAGGTTGGTTAAGAAGGTTCAATGGTTGGGTATTAATGGTGGAGTAGCAAGATGGATTCAACAGTGGCTGAATGGGAGATGCCAGAGAGTAATGGTGGATGGTTGTTTGTCAGGTTGGAGGCCGGTGACTAGTGGGGTGCCACAGGGATCTGTGTTGGGTCCACTGTTGTTTGTCATGTACATCAATGATCTGGATGATGGTGTGGTAAATTGGATTAGTAAGTATGCAGATGATACTAAGATAGGTGGGGTTGTGGATAATGAAGTAGATTTTCAATGTCTACAGAGAGATTTATGCCAGTTGGAAGAGTGGGCTGAAAGATGGCAGGGAGTTTAATGCTGATAAGTGTGAGGTGCTACATCTTGGCAGGACAAATCAAAATAGCATGTACATGGTAAATGGTGGGGAATTAAAGAATGCAGGTGAACAGAGGGATCTGGGAATAACAGTGCACAGTTCCCTGAAAGTAGAATCTCATGTAGATAGGGTGGTAAAGAAAGCTTTTGGTGTGCTGGCCTTTATAAATCAGAGCATTGAGTATAGAAGTTAGGATGTAATGTTAAAATTGTACAAGGCATTGGTGAGGCCAATTCTGGAGTATGGTGTACAATTTTGGTCGCCTAATTATAGGAAGGATGTCAACAAAATAGAGAGAGTACAGAGGAGATTTACTAGAATGTTGCCTGGGTTTCAGCAACTAAGTTACAGAGAAAGGTTGAACAAGTCAGGGCTTTATTCTTTGGAGCGCAGAAGGTTAAGGGGGGACTTGATAGAGGTCTTTAAAATGATGAGAGGGATAGACAGAGTTGACGTGGATAAGCTTTTCCCACTGAGAGTAGGGAAGATTCAAACAAGGGGACATGACTTGAGAATTAAGGGACAGAAGCTTAGGGGTAACATGAGGGGGAACTTCTTTACTCAGAGAGTGGTGGCTGTGTGGAATGAGCTTCCAGTGAAGGTGGTGGAGGCAGGTTCATTTTTATCATCTAAAAATAAATTGGATAGTTATATGGACGGGAAAAGAATGGAGGGTTATGGTCTGAGCGCAGGTATATGGGACTAGGGGAGAATATGTGATCGGCACGGACTAGAAGGGTCGAGATGGCCTGTTTCCGTGCTGTAATTGTTATATGGTTATATGGTTATATAGTATGTTATTAACAATTGGCATTAACCTGCCAGGGTCAAACTTAACATTGCATATAGCGACATTAAAGAAACATTCATCTGCATAATAGTAGAAAAAATGGTGTTGTACATTCTGCCATGTATTTTGTGAGAAAAGCCATTTCAATGTAATAATCAAACGTTAACATTAACTTTAAGACATTGGTAAGTTCTCAAGGCGATGATTTTGTTTAAAAACTTATGTTTTTAACTTATGTGCAATAGCACTTGTTATGGCAGCTTCTGCTTACAGTAATATGTAAATTAATTTGAGCAGAAATTTGTAGGAAAGAAAATATTCCTCCAGATGGTGAAACTAGTGTTAGAGTCGGGTGAATATGTACAAGCAAAAGATTTAAATTTAACGATCTTCAATGTAGACATTGAATAATACCGTTACAAGTTGTCTCACAAGGATATGATGTTGCTTTTAATAATGTTAATGTCTCCCCCAATAAACTAGCAAAGGCTAAGATACCTATAGCGGTTTATAAGATTAAGCAAGATTTAAACTCATAGTGCTTTCGACTTCTTCACTCACAAGGCAAGATCAATATGTGAACAATCAATATAGTACACAAAACCATTTTGTATTTATGGACCAGCCAACAACCAAAGGATCCTGATTGCTAGTTTCAAAAAGAAACAGCAGAGTTTTTTTTGGATTTGTGCAGGTCTGTAAAGAACCATTACCATAGCAACACTTGTGTACCTTTGAGAAAATAGATAATGGGTACTTTGGATTTTGCAATTGAAAAACTCCAATAAGATGGTATGTGCAGGAAACTACCACTTGGAGACCAAAGTTGACAGAATGTGTTAATTTTATTTTCTTGAGTTCGGTGTCTAATATAACTTGTTTGCAGAGAAACGTAACTCCAAATGCTGATGCCACTGTTTATCTGGGTAAGGTGTATGACCACCCTCTGTCCAGAAAGATGTAGTCAGTTGGCCATTTAGTGCCATAGTGCACTGTTCATTTTTGTTGTGTGTAAGGAGATTCTGGTCTCAGCTGTTCCCTAGCAAGGATTGGAAACATCAGGGTGTCAGACCTTTCATGGTTAGCTGACCATAGGAGCTTTAAGGCCACAGACTCCAATGAGGTGCAAGGATACCATCAACATTGAGTATGCTAGTACAGTTTGGTTGGAGGTTTCGGAGTGGAGGGGAAGGAGAAAGCCTCACAGTTTGAGTAACACAGTTGACTCCAGAGCCTTAAAACCTGGTAATTCTCACAAATTATCATGAACTTTTGGAAATTATAACAATTTTCCTTCTTAACCACAAGATAACCATGGTTACTGTAGGGTCTGAAGAGGGGTTCCGACCTGAAACGTCGCCTATTCCTTTTCTCCAGTGATGCTGTCTGATCCACTGGGTTATTTTGTGTGTCTCTAACTGTCGGGACTGGCTGGATCAGGATGCTATGTTTACTGATAGCCAACAAACTAACTGCCACATTGATGATCATGTACATGTTGGCGAAATGCCAGCCAATATTGCTGAATAATACAACACAAGAAAGAGGAGCAGGAGGTGACCATGTGATGTCATCCAATAACCTCACGGCTAATCTGATCTAGGCTTCAACTCCCCTTTCTTGACCCTTCCTCACAATCTGCTTCCATCTTTGGCTAATAAACTTTTTAGACCGGCTTTAAATATATTCAGTGATTCTGTTTCCACGTCTCTCTGGGGTAGAGAATTAGCCTGCGATGCAAAACCCTCAGAGCAGAAACTCCTTCACATTCTCCTTCTGTGGGAGGTCCCTGTATTCTGAAACTCTGTCCCTTATTTATAGATTCCCCCACAAGGGGAAAAACATTTGCAGCTCTCACCAAGTCACCGTGGAGGTGGAATGTAGAAGGCAAGGTTTATAAGTGGGCATGGTGTCTTAACACTGAACATATTTACTTCAAACAGTTAAGTTTACCAATATTTTCTGCTTGTAACTGTGTAGCCCTGATGATAAAATCCATTGCACAGATGGTGGCTCTGTGATATTTGTGTACTAGCATATAAGCTTTCCAATTTTGGATAAGTGTAGTTTCATAAGGGGTAGATGTTCATACATATTTTTTAAACTCCACTTCGCAGTAGCTTGGATTGGACATGCTTAAATATTATGGTGGGATTTCCACAGGGATAATTTCTTCAAAGAAATATTCAAATATATACATCAAAAGGTAATGTATCAGAGGGGATCTTATAGAAACTTACAAAATTCTTAAGGGGTTGGACAGGCTAGATGCAGGAAGATTGCTCCCGATGTTGGGGAAGTCCAGGACAAGGGGTCACAGCTTAAGGATAAGGGGGAAATCCTTTAAAACCGAGATGAGAAGAACTTTTTTCACACAGAGAGTGGTGAATCTCTGGAACTCTCTGCCGCAGAGGGTAGTCGAGGCCAGTTCATTGGCTATATTTAAGAGGGAGTTAGATGTGGCCCTTGTGGCTAAGGGGATCAGAGGGTATGGAGAGAAGGCAGGGACGGGATACTGAGTTGGATGATCAGCCATGATCATATTGAATGGCGGTGCAGGCTCGAAGGGCCGAATGGCCTACTCCTGCACCTAATTTCTATGTTTCTATGTTTCTATGTAATGGTTTATTTATAAGGCAGTGTTCTTAACCTATGCACATGCAGAGTTGTCAAGTTTTCTCCAGCCGGTAGTACTCTAGTCATTGTTACAAGTCAGGCATAGCACATGCTTCCCCTGTCCATGAAAAAGTGTACTTCATTGCGCCCCACTTGGTATTTTTCCCTGTATAGATTTAACACTTTTAAACATTTCTTAACAAGGTACACAATTTATGTGATTGGTAACTGACTTTATCTATTAAGTAAACAAAATCGAGGCTCATAACTGTTTGTAGTCCTCCCTCCCAACGTCCTTGCAGATTTTCATACTGAATAAGCTGGTTTTAACTTGAACTTGAAGGAGACATTATTTCCTCTTGCCTCTATGGGTTTAGCATCTTCCTGTAGTCTGCTCTGGATCCAAATGAGGACAGTATATGTTTTTATAGATTATGTGTCTTCTGTGTGTCTTTTTGACTTGACTCTCTGAACAACCGCACAAGAGTTCCTATGTGTGTAAGCACAAATGGCAAATAAAGTTTTTGACCTTTTACCTTTATTTATCATTGAATCATTCATCATCCACAGTTGGTTCAACTCTAGCTGAGATCATTTCAATTGCGTGAGCATTTCAGATTTTGTTACCAATTCAACAAATGTCACTCGGTCCACCTCCATTTCAGTTCATTCCTCCCATGTTTACGAGCTGGGGGAGCGGGCCATGATTCAGGATCGAACCCCCGTCTCTGGTGCTGTAAGGCAACAAATCTACTGCTGCTCCCTGTTTGTGTTGTCGTGATGCTTGTTGCATTAATATTTGTTGCCTCCTTGACATTATGATAGGTATCATTGATTTATGGACCATATTGATGGTAATGACATTAGATTATAACTTTTGGGATCTGCTAGTAAACACTAACGATATATCCTGATTTTGGATACCATTGAAAGTGTTCTCTTCTGAATATATGTTTGATGGTGCTCGCTCGCTCCTTCTGATAGTGAGAGAAGCGAAAGCTGCAACTCCTTAGATGAAAACATCATACATCAACTCAAGATGAATAAGGAGAGCTTCACTTCCTAAGCTGTTCTGGCATTCATCTTATGTGCTTTGTTGCTCCTTTACGTGCATCTATTTCTTGCCATTTTTCAACAAACGATGAAAGTATAATGATGAACAACATTACTTTGTGGAACTAGCATGGAGTAATAACTAGATCCCAAACTTCGAATTTTACAATATGCACGCAACATAAATATATTGACAAAGATGGTCCTTGAGAAGCACCAATGATTTACTTCCACGCCATCTTGTGTGGGCTCTGAGGTGACTGAAATGGCCATTGTAGAAAACACAGATCTAATAATTAATGAGCAAACAGGTCCCTAACGACATGGGCAAGTGGATAGTTTGTGCAAAGATAAATTCTTTCTGCTATTAGGTTGGCTCCTGTGCATGGACTTGTGGCTCTCAATACAATACTAAATGCTACTCCTCCACTTGGCCCGGGGACTCCATGAGTCTGTGAGAATATTTGATTTTTTTTTCCTCAAGGAGGCTTCAAGCACATTCCTGACATTTTTCTTGTATCTGCCTGGTACTCACTTTCTGTGATAGAGCACAAGACATGGAGCCTGCTTTGGGGATCTGGTGTGGAAATGTAACTTGTCTAATGGAGCTGAATATAAGAAAGACCTCCGTGTTAATAATTTTGGCCTGAGAAAGGACTCTGACATCGATTCTCATATTGTTCCATGACCTCCCAAATTTGCCACCAGAACTTCACGAGAAGTAACTTGCAGTTTGATGCTTTTTCCAGTGGGAAGGAGATTGAAGTCCATTAAATGGCAGACTCTTTTACATTTACTGAATATAACTAATTACTGTATAAAGTTCACCTATCTTCCTCAGTTACCCTAACCCTAACCCTTCCCTCTTTATGATCCTTCCGATTCAACCCCTACATCTTTGCCCCTTCCAACAACTCCTCAGTCCCCCACTTCCTAATCTGCACACTTTCTCAGATCACTTCCCCATTCCCATTCTCCTTTCGATGCCATTTTTTTCCTCTCCTTATCCTTCTCAGTCCCTGGCCTGTGTTTCTCCCTTTCCCTCTCCTCGCCAGCCTTAAACTTTCTCTTTCTTCCAGGACTATTAATATGCTGATGCATCAATTCCAAGAAAACCACTCACGATTTTGCATACTTGATAAAGATGTCAAGCATTTTCTATTCATATGATGATTGTATGAATGCAAATGGGATATGTAGTGTCCATAATACCAAATCGTAATCAAATCTAATGCACAATAAAATAAAATTAATTGCATTTTTCCACAGCAGTTTTGAAATTATAAATGACCTGAAGGGACTTAATATGAGTACAGAGTTTGAAGACTATATATGAAGGTTCTTGTTCACTTACCTATCAATTCAGTTTCTACGAGTTCTTCAAGTAATAATATGAAACAAATTACACTTTCAAATGTAATTTGTGTTAAATGAACCATTCATTTTCTTGAGTGAGCAGCACAACCCTTCATTAGAATTTTGATTAAACTGAAAGATGACTTTTATTGCAATCAAGTTTTTGCCTCAGCTTACATCAGTACTGGCATTAACAATTGTCTATAATCAATTTGGGGCCTCTGCATCTTGGTACAGCTGAGATATTTTCCTTGCTTCTGAAGACTAACGTTTCTTGATGTGTTCACATTGAGGAGACCTTCTGACATTGGACTCCATCTGGTGGAAGAAGTCATTGGCAGGCATAGTAAAGGTAACCAATTCTTTCCACATTAATGGGTGGCACAGTGATGCAGCAGTAGTTGCTGCCTTACAGCATCAGAGACCCAAGTTCGATCCTGACTAGGGGTGTTGGCTGTATGGAGTGTGTACGTTCTCCCCGGGCTGCTCAGGTTTCCTCACACACTCCAATGACATACGTATAGTGTCAGTGTACGGGGATCGCTGATCTGCGCGTGTTAATTCTGGCCAAATTGGAGCTGCCAGGACATTAAAATTGAGTAAAGGCTTCTGTGCTGTTAGGCCATTTTGGTCAATTGAAATGTGCCTTTTGCAGAACTGGGACAAGGTGCTGAATGGTGCCAGTTTGTCTGGAGTCTAGATAAGAGCTGCAGGGAAAGAATGGGACATCTGCAAATTCATACATTGCTTGGTTGATTGCGTTAAGTGAATGAGCCTTGTCTACAGAATATCTGGGCAAAGCTTGCTATGTTTCCTTCCAGAAGCTCCTTTCGAATATAATGTATTAGAATACATAGAAACTAGAAAGCATGCGAGAGCAGACCACCAGGTCCATCGAGCCCGCACCGCCATTCGCTCATGGCTGAACACTAAACATCACTGAACACTTACCCACAAACAGTAGACACAAGACACAGAACACAAGACCCTACCCTCCCCTTATATACCGCTATCACCCCTCTCCACATAGAACCTCGTGATCTCCTGGGGGGAGGTTGAACCGGATAAAAACCCAGGTCCAATTCGGGAAAAAAATCCGGGAAATTCCTCTCCGACCCCAATCTAGGCGATCGACACTTGTCCAGGAGATCACTCAGGTTTACTATACTAACCATACCTAGGTCATATCCCTTCTCCCCGTAGCCCCTTATCCCCTTGGCAGTAAAAAACATCTATTTTAGTCTTAAATATATTTAAAGTTTTTCTGCTTCCACTGCTCCTGGGGCAGTGAATTCCATAAATTAACCACCCTCTGGGTGAAGAAGTTAAGTTTTAAAAGAGCCCCCCCTTATTCTGCAACTATGTCCCCTAGTTCTAGTCTCCCCGATCATTGGGAACATCCTCGGTGCATCCACCCGACCAAGGCCCCTCACGATCTTATATGTTTCAATGAGATCGCCTCTCATTCTTCTAAACTCCAAAGAGTAGAGTTCCAGCCTACTTAACCTTTCCTCCTATGTCAATCCCCTCATTGCAGGCATTAATCTTGTAAACCTTCGCTGCACTGCCTCCAGGCCTAGTACATCCTTTCTTAAGTATGGACCCCAGAACTGTACACAGTATTCCAAATGTGGTATCACTAATACTGTGTACAGCTGCAGCAAGACCTCCGGTTTTATACAATCCCCCTAGCAATAAAGGCCAAAACTCCATTGGCCTTCCTGATTGCTTGCTGCACCTGCATACTAACTTTCAGTGATTCATGTACTAATACCCCTAGATCCCTTTGCGTTGCATTACAACGCAGCTCCTCCTCATTTAGACAATAACTTGCCCTATCATTTTTTTTTTCCAAAGTAAATTACTTCACATTTATTAGTATTACATTTCCTCTTCCAATTTGTTGCCCACTCACCTAGCTTATCTATATCCTTTTGCAGACCTCTTCCTATCCTCCTCATCCCCCTACTTTTCCCTCCCATTTTTGTATCGTCCGCAAATTTTGATCTATTACACTTGGTTCCCTCCTCCAAATCATTTATATAAATTGTGAACAACTGGGGTCCCAGCACCGACCCTTGCGGAACCCCGCTAGTTACCGGTTGCCATCCCGAGTATGAACCATTTATCCCCACTCTCTGCTTCCTATGTGTTAGCCAATCCTCTACCCATGCTAATATATTACCCCCAATCCCATAATTTTTTATTTTTAGCAATAGTCTCTTATGGGCACCTTGTCAAAAGCCTTTTGGAAGTCCAAGTATACCACATCCACCGTTCCCCTTTATCCACCCGGGTTGTTACTCCTCAAAGAATTCGAGCAGATTCGTTAAACAGGACTTCCCCTTCACAAAACCATGCTGGTTCTGTCCGATGAAGTCATGTTTATCCAAGTGCCCCGTTAGTGTTTCTTTAATAATTGTCTAAATTAACATTTTACCCACCACCGATGTTAGACTAACCGTCTATAGTTACCCGCCTTCTGTTTACTTCCTTTTTTAAATATAGGTGTTTACATTGGCCATTTTCCAATCCACTGGGACCGTTCCTGCCTCCAGGGAGTTTTGGAAAATTATCACCAATGCATCCACAATCCCCACCGCTATCTCCCTCAAGACCCTTGGATGTAATCCATCAGGCCCAGGGGATTTATCCTCCTTCAGTCTCATTAATTTCCCTAATACCACCTCCTTGGTGATCTTAATAGTATTTAGCTCCTCCATTCCTACCGCCCCCTCTGTTTATCCAGCTTTGGAATATTTTTTGTGTCTACTATGGTGAAGACTGATACAAAATACTCGTTTAATGCCTTTGCCATTCCATGTTCCCCACCAACAACTCTCCAGGGACCAACGTGCTTATGACCCTTTTTCTTTTTATGCTATAAAAACTCTTACTATTAGTTTTTATGTTGTTCGCTAAATTCCTTTCATAGTCTATTTTCCCCGTCTTAATTAATCTCTTAGTTATTTTTTGCTGACCTTTAAATGCTTCCCAATCCTCTACCCTCCCACTATCTCTGGCTACCTTATATGCCCTTGCCTTCAGCCGAATACTATCCTTTATAGTTTTACTGAGCCATGGCTGACTGTTCTTACCCTTACCCCTTTTTTTCTTCATAGGAATAAATTTTTCTTGAAGGTTATACAGTATACCCTTAAACGTACACCACTGCTCATGTACCGTCTTATTCTTGAGTCTGCTATCCCAGTCAACTTTGATCAGCTCAGTCCTCATACCTTCATAATCCCCCTTATTTAGACTAAGCACCCTAGCCTGAGTTTCAACCTGCTCCCCTTCTATTTGAATATGGAATTCGACGATATTGTGGTCACTTGTTCCCAACGAGTCCCTAACTATGACATTTTTAATTAATCCTGCTTCATTACACAGGACCAGATCCAAGATTGCCTCCCCCCTTGTCGGTTCTGTGCCATCCTGTTCTAGGAACCAGTCTCTAATACATTCTATAAACTCCTCCCCTAGTCTACCCTGCCCAGTTTTGTTTGCCCAATTAATATGAAAATTGAAGGCCCCCATGATTACAGCAGTTTTCCCTTTTTACATGCGTCAACTATTTGCAGATTTATGTTCTGACTAACAGCGTCACAGCTATTTGGAGGTCTATAAATTACACCCACTAGTGTTTTTTTTTTTCCCCCTTATATCTCTATCTGTACCCAAGCTGTTTCACTATCCTGATCCTTCGCAATATCCTTCCTCTCTATTGCCGTTATTCCCTCCCTTATTAAAAGGGCCACCCCTGTTTCTTTCCTGTCTATCTTTCCTAATTGTCGAGTACCCCACCCCCTGATCCCCTTGCAGCCATGTCTCCGTAATGGCCCACGATATCATAACTATATATACTTAATTGCACCGTTAATTCATTTATCTTATTATGAATACTCCGTGCATTTAGATAAAGCACTTTCAGATGATTTTTACTACCCTTCCTTTCCGTTTTTGCCCCTTTTACATCTAAAGCTTTATCTTCACACATTCTGTCTCCTGTCACATTTTGACTTTTCCGCTTCCCCACTGATACCCTGCTCTATTTCCTCTACCCCATATCCTCATTAGTTACTGTAATATTGGGTTAGGGAACTGTCTATCACTGTGTTAATCGATATTTGTTATTGGATTGTATAGGACCACCCCCATATGGTTCGGCCCCCTCAAGGTTCAGGGACCTATAAAAGGTAGCTCCCACGAGGTCTGGTGTTGATCCTGGAACTGCATGACCTTTTGGATTGTCTCTGCTTACACGAGGCGAGAAGGGCTTGGCCAAACAGATACAAGGATGGAACCCACGGTGATTAGGTATAACCATATAACCATATAACAGTGGTATAGTAGTGGGGAACTGTTATTGTGTTTTCCGAGCTGGAGGATGAGACAGATGTGGCGAGGCCTGAATGCAATCACCTCCTACAAGGCAAAATCAGGAGGTAGCTCGAATGTCGGTGTAGCATCGCTCCCTGACGAGCTCAATGCGTTTTACGCACGCTTTGATAGGGAGAACACTGATGTGCCTTCTCGAGCCCCCATTCGCTGTGATGGTATTTCAGTCACAGTCACAGAGGCCGACGTCAGAAAATCCTTCAGAAGGGTAAACCCTCGAAAAGCACCTGGACCTGATGGTATACCCGGTCGTGTTCTAAAAACCTGCGCGGACCAACTGGCTGGAGTTTTTACGGACATTTTCAACCTCTCACTTCTGAGGTCTGAGGTTCCAACCTGCTTTAAAAGGGCATCAATTATACCGGTGCCCAAGAAGAGTAAGGTGACGAGCCTCAATGACTATCGACCTGTGGCATTGAAGTGCTTTGAGAGGTTGATCATGGAGCAAATCAACTCCTACCTCGACAAAAACCTGGACCCACTGCAGTTCGCTTACCGCCACAACAGATCAACGGTGGATGCAATCTCGCTGGCCCTCCACTCCGCTCTGGACCACTTGGACAACAAAAACTCATGTCAGGCTGTTATTCATTGATTACAGCTCGGCATTTAATACAATCATCCCCTCTAAGCTGGTTACCAAACTCGCAGAACTGGGTCTCTGCGCATCCCTTTGCAATTGGATCCTCGACTTCCTCATTCACAGACCACAGTCTGTTCGTATTGGTGGAAATGTGTCAGCCTCGAAAACAATCAGCATGGGAGCACCTCAAGGCTGCGTGCTCAGCCCCCTGCTGTACTCACTCTATACTCATGACTGCGTAGCCGGTCATAGTGCGAACTCCATCATCAAGTTCGCTGACAACACCACTGTTGTGGGACGTATCACTGATGGGGATGAGTCAGAGTATAGAAGAGAGATCGACCGACTGTCCATATGGTGCCAGCGCAATAACCTGGCCCTCAACACCAGCAAAACCAAGGAACTGATTGTGGACTTTGGAAGGTGTAGGATGGGGACCCACAGCCCCATTTATATCAACGGGTCGATGGTTGAAAGGGTCAAGAGCTTCAAATCCCTGGGCGTGCACATCTCTGAAGATCTTTCCTGGTCCCAGTACACTGATGCAATTATGAAGAAAGCACATCAGCGCCTCTACTTCCTGAGAAGATTACGGAGAGTCGGATTGTCAAGGAGGACTCTCTCTAATTTCTACAGGTGCACAGTAGAGAGCATGGTGACCGGTTGCATCGTGGCTTGGTTCGGCAACTTGAGCGCCCAGGAGCGGAAAAGACTACAAAAAGTAGTAAACACTGCCCAGTCCATCATCGGCTCTGACCTCCCTACCATCGAGGGGATCTATCGCAGTCGCTGCCTCAAACAGGCTGGCAGCATCATCAAGGACCCACACCATCCTGGCCACACACTCATCTCCCCGCTACCTTCAGGTAGAAGGTACAGGAGCCTGAAGACTGCAACGTCCAGGTTCAGGAATAGCTACTTCCCCACAGCCATCAGGTTATTAAACTTGGCTCGGACAAAACTCTGAACATTAATAGCCCATTATCTGTTTATTTGCACTTTAACTGTTTATTTATTCATGTGTGTATATATTTATATAATGATATATGGACACACTGATCTGTTCTGTATTCATGCCTACTATATTCTGTTGTGCTGAAGCAAAGCAAGAATTTAATTGTTCCATCTGGGACACATGACAATAAACTCTCTTGAATCTTGAAAATAAAGTTTAATTGCGCGTGCTTGACTCAGTATTTTGTTGACTGAAACTAGACTGAGAACGAGCTATTTACACCCGGACTCTGTGATCCAAATGGCCTGTTTCCGCGCTAAATCTCTGAACTAAACCATAACATTCTTATTTTAGATTGTTGTGCTTTCCCAAACTCTTCCATTCTCACCCCCATTTTCAACTGACCCGAGTTCCCTTGTGATCTTCACAGAATAATGAGAAACTGAAGTGACAGGACCTGAAAAATTGGGTGAGAATCAACGTCTTCTAAAATGATCAGACCATCAACTGGAAGAAAGTCCCTGACCCGAAATGTCACCTATCCATGTTCTCCAGAAATGCTGCCTGACCTGTTGACTTAGTCCAGCACTTTGTGTCCTTTGGTGTAAACCAGCATCTGCTCTTCCTTGTTTCTATATCTTATAAAAAATAATGGAGGCATGGATAAGGTAGACAGTCAGATGCTGCTGAGAGTGGTAGTGAATGCGAATACATTAGTGGCCTTTATATGGGCATATGGATATATCTTCCTTCCATCATGGACATGGGGTACAAGCGCTGTCTGATTAGAGCTAAGGGCATTACCAGAGCCCCCACACACCCACAATTTGGACTGTTTATACTGCTTAACTCTGGGAGGAGGTACCGCAGCATGAAGAACGGGACAACCAGGTTCTGCAACAGCTTCATCGCCCAGGCCATAAGATTACTGAACAATCAACAAAACCGAGGCTAGAACTTTTAAAATATCGACACTTTTAAAAAACTTTTTATATATATTTATTTTACAGAACCATGCACATGAGGCATTTTTATGGACGCACCTAGAACTTTTTATAATTACCTGATTTTGGAGAGTCAAATGCAACGAAATTTCATTCAAGGTGCACTGTGTCTAGGTGTATATCTGAATGGCAATAAAGTTTTCATTCATTCATTCATTCATTCATTCATTCATTCAAATACAGGAAATGGAGGGATATGGAATATGTGCAGGTGGATAAGAGTTGATCTTGGCATCATGTTTGGCGAAGACATTGTGGGCCAAAGAGAGTTTCTGTGCTGTCCTGACCAGTGTCCATTGTTATTTCTGGGTTCTGTTTCATTTTCTGCTAGTCAAACTGAAACACTTCTCTCCATCCAGATGTCTATTTTACCATTCCACATTTCCCCTTATCTGACACCCTTGTATCCCCTTCTTCACCTTTAGCTCTGTGACTTGCTCCAACTATCTGATGATCCACCCCACCCCCACCTCAACTGTATCCATTTATCACTTGCCAGGCTTTGTCTGACCCCCACCTCCCTTTTCAAGCTCCCCCCCACCCCACCCCATACTCCTATCAGTCTGAAGAAGGGTCACCCCCCGAAATGAAGCCTGTCCATTCCGTCCACTGATACTGTTCATATGTTCTTAAGTTCAAGGAGCTGAATTAGGCTATTCAGCCCATCAAGTCTATACTGCTATTAATCATGGTAGATCTGTTGTGCCCTGTCAATCCCATTCTCCTGCCTTCTCCCCATAACCCCTAACACCCTTACTAATCAAGAATCTATCTATCTCTGCCTAAAAATATCCATTGACTCGGCCTCCACATCAGTTTGTGGCAATTCCACAGATTCACCGCCCTGTGACTAGAGATATTCTTGCTCATCTCCTTTCTAAAAGTACATCTGTCCAGCACTTGTGTTTTGCTCCAGATTCCAGCAACTGCAGTTTCTTCTCTCGGTTGTTGCCTTTTTCCATTTTCCAACAAAATGCTGGACCTCAGCAAAAGCAAGCAGCAAAACGTGCCCTCAATTCACAGCAACACAAACACTCTTCTATTTGTCAGACACAATTCCCTTTTCATGCTTCTAATATGCACAAAATAAATTTGCAGTCGCAACATCCGTGCAATGAACTGATAGTTGTTTCTTTGCGGCTGAGCCATCTTAAATCTCCACCTTTCCCCGCTCGGATTTACAGAGCGACATGACAGCGGGGCTCCGGAGAGCGTAGTGCCAGTGACAAATTGGACACGCCAGCTTCTTCCATTCGGCATGTCTTCATCAGCATGCTGTCTGTCTGCTCCGCTCCAGCGCCATCCCAAGCAGCAGGAACGATCAGTCTCTAACTGCCGATTAGGGCTGTCCCAGTCACATTATGTTGCACCAGGCCTCTCGCTTCCTTTGCTGGTCAGGGGTGGGAAATGCAATGCGGGGAACTGCAGCAAAAAGGAGAAGAGATTTTAGAAACATAGAAACATAGAAAATAGGTGCAGGAGTAGGCCATTCGGCCCTTCGAGCCTGCACCGCCATTCAATATGATCATGGCTGATCATTCAACTCAGTATGCTGTACCTGCCTTCTCTCCATACCCCCTGATCCCTTTAGCCACAAGGGCCACATCTAACTCCCTCTTAAATATAATCAATGAACTGTGGCCTCAACTACCTTCCGCGGGAGAGAATTCCAGAGATTCACCACTCTCTGTGTAAAAAATGTTTTCCTCATCTCGGTCCTAAAAGATTTCCCCCTTATCCTTAAACTGTGACCCCTTGTCCTGGACTTCCCCAACATCGGGAACAATCTTCCTGCATCTAGCCTGTCCAACCCCTTAAGAATTTTGTAAATTTCTATAAGATCCCCCCTCAATCTTCTAAATTCTAGCGAGTACAAGCCGAGTCTATCCAGTCTTTCTTCATATGAAAGTCCTGACATCCCAGGAATCAGTCTGATGAACCTTCTCTGTACTCCCTCTATGGCAAGAATGTCTTTCCTCAGATTAGGAGACCAAAACTGTACGCAATACTTCAAGAGTGGTCTCACCAAGACCCTGTACAACTGCAGTAGAACCTCCCTGCTCCTATACTCAAATCCTTTAAGGTCAATCAACCGCCCGATGCCCTCTCCGACACGAGGAGCTGGCGGTGGTGTGTAGGAAGGAACTGCAGATGCTGGATTACATTGAAGAGAAACACAACATGCTGGAGTAACTCAGCAGGTCAGGCAGCATCTATGGAGAAAATAAATAGAGAAAGTTTTGGGTCAGAAGCCAAAACTTCGGCTCGAGACTCTTCTTCAGACTGAAGAACACCAAAAAAAAAACACCAGCTGGTGATGGTGTTTGAACATTGGTAACTCACGACCAGATTGCAGCCGCTTCAGGCCAGATTCTGTTGCCAGCGATGAAGGAGCGGCTCTTCTTACTGTTGGAGTTATATCTTAGTGTGCCCTGCAAATTAGCGTTTAGTTTGCAGCATGGATACAGCATGGAAGCAGGCCATTCGGCCCACCGAGTCCACACCAACGAGCGATCAGCCATACACTAGTCCTGTCCTACATACTAGGGACTGTTCACAGAAGCCAATTAACCTAGCAGGCTGCAGGTCTTTGGAATGTGGAAAGAAGTCCAAAGCATCCAGAAAAAACCCATGCAGTCACAGGGAGAATGTACAAACTCTGCACAGACAGCACCCGTAGTCAGGATCGAACCCGAGCCTCTGGTGCTGTAAGGCAGCAAGTCTGCTGCTGTGCCACAGTGCCACTAGACTGTCCTGAGTATAAACAGCAGACCTGGGCTCCATGAAGCCTCTGCCATACTCTGCCATAGCACAATGAGTCTGCAACACTAGCGGCTGAACGCCATCTCCAAACGTTAGGTCCAAGGAAGTTAGTGGAACAGCAACATTCCCATTCTATTGATAGACACAAAATGCTGGAGAAACTCAGCGGGACAGGCAGCATCTCTGCACAACAAGGAATGGGTGACGTTTACCCACTTCCTTCTATGCAGAGATGCTGCCTGTCCCAATGAGTTACTCCAGCATATTCAGTCTACCATCGGTGTAGACCAGCATCTGCTGTTCCTTCCTACACATTTCCCATTCTATTGCATATTTAACACTAACTGGGGATGAATATCTAGGTGGATGTGTTTTCGGCAGATGTACACAGCAACATAGAAACATAGAAACATAGAAACATAGAAATTAGGTGCAGGAGTAGGACATTCGGCCCTTCGAACCTGCACCGCCATTCAATATGATCATGGCTGATCATCCAACTCAGTATCCAACTGATCATCCAACTCAGTACCTGCCTTCTCTCCATACACTCTGATCCCCTTAGCCACAAGGGCCACATCTAACTCCCTCTTAAATATAGCCAATGAACTGGCCTCGACTACCCTCTGTGGCAGAGAGTTCCAGAGATTCACCACTCTCTGTGTAAAAAAAGTTCTTCTCATCTCGGTTTTAAAGGATTTCCCCCTTATCCTTAAGCTGTGACCCCTTGTCCTGGACTTCCCCGACATCGTGAGCAATCTTCCTGCATCTAGCCTGTCCAACCCCTTAAGAATCTTATGGACAACACAGGAAGAAAAGAAACATAGAGAGTTAGAAATTGTTCTCCTTATCAGCAATGTTCAACTGTATCGCTGCTATGAGTAAATGGACAAGTGGAGAGCATGCATTGTTATTCGGCAGCAGTAGTGAGTTTCAGAGATGCTGAATGAATACTGGAATTCTAATTTCAATATTTTTTCGCAATGCTTCAGTCTCCTGTGAAATAAGGATAAAATGTCATCATTAGAAATTGAACAGAAATTGAATTGAATTGAATTGAATTGAATTGAATTGAATTGAAAGTACCGCTAAAATGACCTAATGTTATTCACAATGCAGACTGACTCACACCGTTAAATATCTAAGCAAAATATAAACGCACAGGAAACATATGGTGCTGACATTTCCAGGAACTATTTAAATTGCTACTTTAAACACAGGTATTAAATTTAATTCACGGCATCACTAAATCACTGTCTGTCTCCTCTGTAATGTTATTATCATGAAACTATCAGTGATTGAGATGTTTTGACGTCAGCAGTACACATTTTCATCTCACGTGGGGCAGACCCCTTCTAATGACCATGGTGAAATGCAAGCCGCCATTTCAACCGCAGAGTTCCTTGCTGTGAAGCTGTGGCCACAATGCTGTTCAGGAAGTGCCGTGTACATGAGTGTAGGTGGACCATGTGGTAGAGTATCCAGCTTCTGTTCGTTCTTGTGCAGGAAGGACTTCAGATGCTGATTTAAACTGAAGATAGACACAAAAAGCTGGAGTAACTCAGCAGGAGAGGCAGCATCTCGTGAGAGAAGGAATGTGTGATGTTTTGGGTCGAGACCCTTCTTCGTTCTTGTTTTTTTTGGGGGGGGTTGGGGGTTTCATCAGCAACATCACCATTCAATATGCATTGTTAATTGCCCCTGAACAGAGATCTATTTCCTACAATACTATTGAACTTTAGTCTGAGGGTGGATTTCATTACCGCAGATGGCTGTGAGGTCCAAATGAATGGATGAAGTCAGAGATCTGGAGGTGGAGGAGCCATCTTGGGGAACGGCTGCTAACCAGCAGCCGTCCGTTTAATTCACTTTTTTTTTGAAGTTTTTAGTAAGTCTTGTTCTTCATCCGTTGGAGAAATGGACTTCTTAACGTGGGGGGAAGGAGGTAATTATACTTCTAGGTCCCTACCTGGTCGGTGAGGCAGCTTTTTTCTCCGGGCTGCCCGTCGACCCGTCCTCGTGGCCTACCAGCGGGCGTGGAGCACCGTTTCCAGGCGGGGACCGCCCAGCACCTCGGGCTTCGTTGGCGGCACAGCACTGGAGCGCTATCGTGGAGCGGAGTGGGCGATGCCTTGCCTGGGTCGCCGCACTGGATCGACGTGCTGGAGCTCCGGTGAGCTGTGACCGCCGAGATCAACACCTCCGTGCTGCGGGTCTGCGGAGCGGGCGGGCGGCCCGACTTTAACATCGGGAGCCTGGGAGCTCCAACCCGGTGCGTCCTTGTCGGCTTCGGAAGCCGACAATCCCCTGCTAGGAAGCGGCCGTTCCAGGTGGCCCAGCCGCTGTGAGGACTCTCCCGACGCCAGGGCAACACCACACGGCCAGAACGGCCAGGAACATCGGGCCTCCGTAGAGGCAATAGCGGTGGCCTCAATAGGCCTGACTTTGGGTGAACTGGGGATGGGGACTGGACTTTGTACCTTCCCCCACAGTGGCAAACATTGTGGGTTAATGATTTTTTGTGTGTAAGTATATATGTTAGTCTGTGTCCAAGATGGCTGTCGGAAGGGAGAGTGGACATTGGAGCAGTTTAGCTGCCGCTGCTCTCTCTTCACACTGTGTTTTTGATTTTTTGTCTTTGGATCGAATTCTGTTTTTAATTTGTGTATTGGCGATGTCATTATTATTTATTTTATTCCGATTATATGTTTTATTATTCTTGTTAATCTCTGTAAGGTGTCCTTGAGACTTTTGAAAGGCGCCCACAAATAAAATGTATTATTATTATTATTATTATTATTATTATTATTATTATTATTATTATTATTATTGATAGATTCTTGATTAGTGTGGGTGTCAGAGGTTAAGGGGGGAAGGCAGGTGAATGTAGTTAGGAAGAAGAGATAGATCAGCCATGATTGAATGAGGGAGTAGACTTGATGGGCCGAATGGCCTAAATTCTAATCCTATCGCTTATGAACTTAAATATGTATTGGCCAGATCAGGTAAGGATGGGATAGTTTTTAGTGCCTCGTCAAAATTCCAAGTTATTGATCTGAGTTGAATCCACAGTTTCCCTGATGAGTTCCAAAATTGGGTCTCTGAATTATTTTTAATTTTATTTTTATTTTAATTTTATTATTTATTTCGAACACAGAATAAAAGAATGAAAAGCAAGTGTGATAGAATCCAAGCCCAAGGATTTAAGCGCTGCACTGCTATAGCCACATCAGGAAAATTAGATTAGTTGATTCTAAAGCTTTCTCTCACCAAAATAAATAATGAATGTTGGAAAACTCAACAGTCAGGTCAGCAGCATCTTTGGAAAGAGAAAAACAGTTGATGTCTCGGGTCAAAGACTCTTTGTTGGCATTTGAATTCTATTTCCTGTTTTAATTTGGGTCACCAGAATGTGTAGTTTTAGTTCTTTTCCCTTTTTCCATCTATTGATGTTGGTTGTTCCTGGAAAGCAGTTTGACTGCAAGAAGCTGGAGTAACTCAGCGGGACAGGCATGATATGATATGCCATTTATTGTCACTATACATGTACAGTGAAACTGAAAGCTGCTCGTACTCAGTGCATACATACAATTTTACACAAAAAACAAGAAACAGAAAAACAAAACAGAAGGGAGATGGGGGGGGGGGGAATAGGTGCACAAATTCTACGGCGCTACATACATATATACATATATACAGATGGAAGTCCGTGTTGGGCGGTGTAGTCAGTGCATGTGTGGATTTGAATTTATGGTAGATATAATTCTCGGGAAGCAGCTATTCCTGAGTCTGTTTGTCCTGGATTTGATGCACCTATAGCGCCTTCCAGAGGGCAGCAGGTCGAACAGTCCAAACGCAGGATGGGAGCTGTCTTTGGTGATCTTCTTTGCCCTGCTAAGGCAGCGGGAGGTGTAGATGTCCATCAGGGAGGGGAGAGGGCAACCAATGATCCTCTGCGCTGTCCTGGTTACCCTCTGAAGCCTCTCCCTGTCTGCCATGGTGCAGCTGCCATACCATGCTGTAATGCAGTATGTCAGCAGGCTCTCGATGGACGAGCGGTAGAAGGTCAGCAGCAGGTTAGAGTCCAGGTTGTGCTTCCTGAGGACCCTCAGGAAGTGCAGCCGCTGCTGAGCCTTCTTGATGACCGCCGTCGTGTTGTCCGTCCAGGAGATGTCAGCAGCGATATGGACGCCGAGAAACCGGAAGGTGTTGACCCTCTCCACACACTCGCCGTTAATGTGTAGGGGGACTAAGTCGGTGCTGTGCCTCCTGAAGTCGACAATGAGCTCTTTTGTTTTCCTGGTGTTCAGAGCCAGATTGTTTTCTGAGCACCAGGTTGTCAACTTCAGGACTTCCTCTCTGTAGGCTGCCTCGTCTCCCTTTGAAATAAGTCCGACCACAGTGGTGTCGTCAGCAAATTTGACGATGCGGTTGTTGTTGTGGGCCGGACTACAGTCGTAGGTGTAGAGAGACAGTATAAGAGGGGGCTTAGCACACAGCCCTGTGGGGAACCGGTACTCAACCTGCGAGTCTCTGGGTGACGTTTTGGGTCGAGACCTTTCTTCAGACTCCTCCGGGGAAAAGGAAACAAGAGATATAGACAATGATGTAGAGAGATAAAGGAGCAATGAATGAGCTGGGAGAATCAGAGAGGGGGTGCAGTGAGAGAGGATGTTGCAGAACTCTCATCTGAGTACTTCTTCAAAGTAGACATACCTTGAGAGATTTCGCAGTGGAGCAGGCTAAATATGTAGGAAAGAACTTCTAATAATATATAAAACTTCTAATATCTGCATTTCCTTTATTTGTTTAATTAGAATAGTAACCCCCCCCCCCCAATATTAAGGACTGTCAAGTAAGCATCTGCCCATGATAGATGCTGCTTACTCTCTGACAGCTCTGAAAACAAAATTAAATGAAGAAAACCCATCAGAATTCTAATTGTTGACTTGGCCATTCAAACCCCAGGCTTGCAATTAGCCTATGCATTTGTACACAAAGAAACTAATTTAGATTTAAACTGAAACGCTATTAATATTGTGTAGGAGGGAACTGCAAATGCTGGTTTAAACCGAAGATAGACACAAAAAGCTGGAGTAACTCAACGAGACGGGCAGCATTTCTGGCGAGAAGGAATGGGTTGCGTTTCAGGTCGAGACACTTCTTGCATGGCAGATGCAGTATAATGTGGATAAATGTGAGCTTATCCACTTTGGTGGCAAAAACAGGAAAGCAGATTATTATCTAAATGGTGGCCGATTAGAAAAAGGGGAGATGCAACGAGACCTGGGTGTCATGGTACACCAGTCATTGAAAGTAGGCATGCAGGTGCAGCAGGCAGTGAAGAAAGCGAATGGTATGTTAGCATTCATAACAAAAGGATTTGAGTATAGGAGCAGGGAGGTTCTACTGCAGTTGTACAGGGTATTGGTGAGACCACACCTGGAGTATTGCGTACAGTTTTGGTCTCCTAATCTGAGAGAAGACATTCTTGCCATAGAGGGAGTGCAGAGACGGTTCACCAGACTGATTCCTGGATGTCAGGACTGTCTTATGAAGAAAGACTTGATAGACTTGGTTTATACTCGCTAGAATTTAGGAGATTGAGGGGGGATCTTATAGAAACTTACAAAATTCTTAAGGGGTTGGACAGGCTAGATACAGGAAGATTGTTCCCGATGTTGGGGAAGTCGAGAACAAGGGGTCACAGCTTAAGGATAAGGGGGAAATCCTTTAGGACTGAGATGAGAAAAGAAAATTTTCACACAGAGAGTGGTGAATCTCTGGAACTCTCTGCCACAGAACGTAGTTGAGGCCAGTTCATTGGCTATATTTAAGAGGGAGTTAGATGTGGCCCTTGTGGCTAAAGGGATCAGGGGGTAAGGAGAGAAGGCAGGTACAGGATACTGAGTTGGATGATCAGCCATGATCATATTGAATGGCGGTGCAGGCTCGAAGGGCCGAATGGCCTACTCCTGCACCTAATTTCTATGTTTCTATGTCTATGTTTCAGACTCAAGCTATTAATGTGTAAGAAGGAACTGCAGATGTTGGTTTAAACCGTAGTTTCGACATATTCTGTTGCGTTTCTCTTTATTTGGCCCAATTTATTTTTCCTGCTTGTTTCCATATGTTCTCCTGGTAGAGCAAGGCTATCAATCGACAGTTCCATGATGGGTGGCTGAGTGCGGTAAACAGTGTTCACTTCACTTCCCCAGAGGTGCCACAAACTGGCGTCACTAGATGTTGCAGCTTGTGAAGTGGCCAAGAGATAACAAAGCTCCTGGCAGCTGTGGCAGGTACATTTGAGTGAAAGGAGGTGGTGGGATTTTAATTCTCTTCACAACTGTTGGCTTACATGACTGACCTACTTTCTCATTGAGTTCATTCATGTTTCGGAGCTGCTAAATATAATAGATAGATAGATTCCTTTATTGTCATTTAGACCTTTCGGTCTGAACGAAATTATGTTGCCTGCAGTCATACACAGAACCAATAATAACAAAACATACAATAAACTCAAATTAAACATCCACCACAGTGAGTTCACCAAGCACATCCTCACTGTGATGGAGGCAAAGTCTTAGTCTCCGTCTCTTCCCTCCTTGTTCTCCCTCTGTGCTGAGGCGATCGATCCAGGCTGAAGATGTCGCCCTCCAGTCCAGCGGACCTCCGTGGTGATGTCGCCGCCGCTGAAAACCGGAACGCCGTCTCCGCTCCGAGACGGCCCGCTACAGCCCCAGCTCCGGGCAGCTGCCCCAGCTCCAGGCCGCTGCCCCAGCTCCAGGCCGCTGCCCCAGCTCCAGGCCGCTGCCCCAGCTCCAGGCCGCCGCCCCAGCTCCGGGTCCCGCAGTTTCCGCTCCGGGTCCCGCAGTTTCCGCTCCGGGTCCCGCAGTTTCCGCTCCAGGTCCCGCAGTCTCCGCTCCAGGTCCCGCAGTCTCCGCTCCGGGTCCCGCAGTCTCCGCTCCGGGTCCCACAGTCTCCGCTCCGGGTCCCGCAATCCCCGCTCCGGGTCCCGCAGTCTCCGCTCCGGGTCCCGCAGCCTCCGCTCCGGATCCTGCAGTCTCCGCTCCGGGTGCAATGTTTACACTGCAGATAGACACAAATTCGCGTGTTGGACCAGAATGCTTTTTTTTCCAAAACGACTTCATGGTATTACAGTATTTAAAAATGTAGACGTTGAAATTAAATAACATTTCCCATTTCTCTACATGACTTTTTAAAATTTCAATGACAATACTTCAAGAATAATGTCATCCTCCACCACTTGAATGGCAATTGCATAATATCTCACGGAATTTTACTTTGCTACCTTTAATCAGTAATACTTTAGTTATATGTAGGAAAGAAATGCAGATGCTGGTTTACACTGCAGATAGACACAAATTGATGGGGTAACGGGTGATGTTTCGGTTCAAGACCCTTCTTCATGTTGACCATTCCTTCCGTCCATAGATGCTGCCTGTCCCGCTGAGTTACTCCAGCATTTTTTGGTCTATCCTCAACACTTCAGTTATGGTCAGCACTTACATTGTTTGTGCAGTGGTGCACCACTAAAATGATGATAAGAACTACAAACAAAACAAATAGCAAAAGCCCATTCATTTCTGTTGGAGTTTGCACAAAAGAGAGAAGCTGGCTGAGTTTAAAAGCAGCTAAACATTCATAACCTCTAATTGATGTGAAAGGAAGAAACTCAAGAAGTTGCTGAGGGACTATCATTGCTATTCCCTAATCAATACGATCAGAGATGTTCTTTTGTGTTCTGTGTCATAAATTATCCATGACATCAGTATAAATAGTGCTCGAGAAAAAGGTGTTTCTATTGTGCCTTTCACACCCTCAAGAGCACAGTCATTGAATTTGTTTTGAAGTGTATGCATTATGTTTTATTGCAGTATAATTGCAGTAATTCACCGTTTATTCTATTATGCTTAAAATCTGGTAACTTTAATACTGTGAGTGATCTTGATTTGAGATGATGTGGCAGGAACATTCCTCACAAGATTTGGATGCCATGTCAATTTTATTTCTAACTGGGCTTGGTGTCAACATTCAGACATGGTATGTTAAGTAGACATTACTTGTCAGTTGGAAAAAGAGCAAGGGTAAACATAACTCCACACTTGAAGAGCCACTAAAGCAGCCATAAGAAGTCATTAAAAACACGCACACCTCCGTATCCTGCCCGAGTTACTAACACGAAGATAGACACAAAATGCTGGAGTGACTCAGCGGGACAGGCAGCATCTCTGAAGAGAAGGAATGGGTGAGTTTCGGGTCGAGACGCTTCTTCAGACCTAACACTAACACATCCATTCACAAAGTTTCAGGTGTGATTGACTGGGTCATACAAGGGGAGTTGGCGATGCACTGCTAATCAAGAGCATTTCATCAGCACGCAGAGAGGATACCCTTGAAAGAATAACCAACAAGATGAAGTGGGTAAACTAAGAAATGGGGCCGAACACTTTGGTGAGCTTTATACTTCCCAAGAGTCAGATATGTACAGATATGTATACATATTGGAATAGACTAATAATTACCATCTGGTTTGTGAATTGCTCTGCCAAGGACAAGAAGGCTCTGCAGAGAGTAGTGCGTTCGGCCGAACGCACTATGGGGACTTCACTTGCCCCCCTGCAGGAACTATACATCAGGAGGTGCAACTCCAGAGCCAAAAATATCATGAGAGACCCCTTCCACCCCTGCAACGGACTGTTCCAGCTGCTACGGTCAGGCAAACGCCTCCGTTGCCATGCAGTGAGAACAGAGAGGTTGAGAAGGAGTTTCTTCCCAGAGGCAATTCGGACTGTAAACGCCTATCTCACCAGGGACTAACTCTACTGAACGTTTTTCCTTCCATTATTTATTATGTAAAGGTATATGTGTGTTATGATTGTGTTTATAGGTTGTTTGTCTTTTTGCACAAAAGTCCGCGAGCATTGCCACTTTCATTTCACTGTACATCTCGTATGTGTATGTGACAAATAAACTTGACTTGACTTGATATGGTTGTCATTGTGTGTGATTTTAACATAGTTTAAGGAACTTAGAAGAGTTAGAATTGGTAAATTGCATCCAAGGGATTTATTAATGTGGTATGCAGAGAGTCCAAGTATTGAAGAGGCTAGATATCACTGTACTTTAATTGGTACATGTGACAATAAATGTGTATGTGAATCTGAATCTGAATCTGAAGATTTGTATTAGGGAAAGGATATCTAAGTGGTGGAAATGTTAGGAGGAACATTTTGGGAAAATGACCAGAATTCAGTAAGTTTTATGGCAGTCATGGAAAAGGATATGGTCGGTCCTTACGTTGAGGGAGGGTTGATTTGTAAGGCAGGATCTCACAAAAGTAGCTTGGGAGCAACTGGTTGAGGGAAAAGCAACATCCGACAGTGGGATTTATTTATGAACGTTGTTTTGCCCTTTTGAAGATTAGCTGTGGGGGGAGACTTTCAAGGTGCAAAAATTAAAGCATGAAGCAAAAATTGCAAGAAGCAAGAGTGGTAGGACTAGGAACAGAGGCACAAGGAACTGCAGATTTTGGAAAACAAACTACTAGAGGAACTCAGAGGGTCAAGTAGCATCTGTGGAGGCAAAGGGGTTGTTGACATGCCTGAATCAGTATCCAGAATAAGGAAATGTAGAAACAAGGGACTGCAAGTGCAGTTTACCAATGAAGACACAAAGACCTTTTCTGGAATGAAGAAGGTCCCCAACACATCACCGATCCATGTTCTCCAGAGATACTGCCTGAGCTGTTGAGTTACCCCAGCACTTGGTGCCTTCTTAAGATTGGTTAACCTTGATTTAAAAAACATGGATATTGAAAGTTAGATCAAAGAATTATGGAAGCATAAGTGAAGTTTTTTAGAGAATAATGCAATTATCAAGAAAGCTCATCAGCGCCTCTACTTCTTGAGAAGATTACGGAGAGTCGGTTTGTCAAGGAAGACTCTCTCTCTAACTTCTACAGGTGCACAGTAGAGAGCATGCTGACCGGTTGCATCGTGGCTTGGTTCTGCAACTTGAGCGCCCTGGAGAGGAAAAGACTACAAAAAGTAGTAAACACTGCCCAGTCCATCATCGGCTCTGACCTTCCTTCCATCAAGGGGATTTATCGCAGTCGCTGCCTCAAAAAGGCTGGCAGTATCATCAATAACCCACACCATCTTGGCCACACACTCATCTCCCCGCTACCTTCAGGTAGAAGGTACAGGAGCCTGAAGACTGCAACAACCAGGTTCAGGAATAGCTACTTCCCCACAGCCACCAGGCTATTAAACCTGGCTCGGACAAAACTCTGATTATTAATAACCAATTATCTTTTATTCGCACTTTATCAGTTTATTTATTCATGTGTGTATATATTTATATTATGGTATATGGACACACTTATCTGTTTTGTAGTAAATGCCTACTATGTTCTGTGTACTGAAGCAAAGCAAGAATTTCATTGTCCTATACAGGGACACATGACAATGAACTCACTTGAACTTGAACTTGAATATTCAGTAGTTATGGAATTATGTGGATAGCAGATATTTATTAGAATAACAACTAATGGCAAAACAATTTTCACAAATGAATTTACAAAGCTCCCTTTAAGGCTATCGAAAGCAATCATCATGGGTGGGGCTTTCTAATCAATAGCTTTGTGGACAATAGATGTCTGCTTGTGTTAATTTGCCCTCATGGAAACCTTAACGATGAAGTCAGTGAAGACATTGAATTGTGTAGAAAAGAACTGCAGATGCTGGTTTACACCAATGACAGACACATAAAGCCGGAGTAACTCAGCAGGACAGGCAGCATCTCTGGAGAGAAGGAATTGGTGACATTTCAGATCGAGACCCTTCTTCAGATTGAGAGTTGGGGGAAACGGAAATGAGAGATATAGATGGTGATATAGAGTGATGTGGAACAAATCAATGAAGGATTATCATTAAAGGCATATACCTGACACTCAAAGCATTGCAGTCTGTATATCTAAGGAGCTATCCCTCAACACTGCACCAAAAGAGGCATATGTTGGGTGGTTTTCTGAAGCTTGCAAACTGTCCATATGTATTAGCTTGTAACAGCATACATTGTTTGAATATTCAGTGTCTTAACAGCTACAGTGTGTGCTCACACTGTAAATATGTAATTCTGCAAAGTCACCTGTCTACACTAACATTGTTAAAGCTAAGTGGGTAATTATAACCATTGTAATTGTGTAGTTAATTGGTTATTGTTGTCTGGGTTTTGAAAAAAAGAAAGCTAGTTTGGAGATTCTACCAAGAGGTCTCCAAGGAAATGTCTGTTTGTCCTGGAATATAATGTGTAGAAACTGCAGATGCCGGTATATGCCGAAAATGGACACAGTGCTAGAGTAACTCAGCTGGTGAGGCAACATCTCTGGAGAAAAAGGACCATCAAGCCTATCTAGACTGGTATATAAATCAGCTTCAGGTTCCAAGTGGCTTTGTTCACAAGTCAAGTCAAGTCAAGTTTATTTGTCACATACACATACGAGATGTTCATACGAGAAAGTGGCAATGCTCGCGGACTTTTGTGCAAAAGACAAACAACAAAACAACAAAACAAATTATAAACACAATCATAACACACATATTCTTTTACATAATAAATAATGGAAGGAAAAATAATGGAAGGAAAAACGTTCTGTAGAGTTAGTCCCTGGTGAGATAAGCGTTTACAGACCGAATTGCCTCTGGGAAGAAACTCCTTCTTAACCTCTCCGTTCTCACCGCATGGCAACGGAGGCATTTACCTGACCGTAGCAGCTGGAACAGTCCGTTGCAGGGGTGGAAGGGGTCTCTCATGATTTTGTTTGCTCTGGAGTTGCACCTCCTGTTGTATAGTTCCTGCAGGGGGGTGAGTGAAGTTCCCATAGTGCGTTCGGCCGAACGCACTACTCTCTGCAGAGCCTTCTTGTCCTTGGCAGAGCAATTCCCAAACCAGATGGTAATGTTCCAGGACAAGATGCTTTCCACCGCCGCTGCGTAGAAGCACTGGAGGATCCTCGGAGACACTCTGAATTTCCTCAATTGCCTGAGGTGGTAAAGGCGCTGCCTTGTACATCAGGTGCAGTCCACCACCAATTTTCTGGAGACTGGTGGTCTGGCACCTATCTTAATCTGGACAAAATTATGAGACCACACTTGAAATTCCCCCTGGAAGTCTCCACAAAAATGTTGTGCCTAGGCTGGGTGAGGAGGCTAATCTAGATGTAATCGGGACTTCCGCATCGATCGACAGGTCAAATTTGACCCCTGCGGCTGGGGCTCTAGAACGCCTGCCCGGCCAGAGCTGGCAGATCCGTTCCCAAAGCCGATTTCAATGGTTTACTTTGCGGGCTGATGCAGAAGAATATGAGTTTTCTATAAGATCCCCTCTCAATCTCCTAAATTATTATACTCTCTAGAATTTAGGAGATTGAGGGGGGATCTTATAGAAACTTACAAAATTCTTAAGGGGTTGGACAGGCTAGATGCAGGAAGATTGCTCCCGATGTTGGGGAAGTCCAGGACAAGGGGTCACAGCTTAAGGATAAGGGGGAAAATCCTTTAAAACCGAGATGAGAAGAACTTTTTTCACACAGAGAGTGGTGAATCTCTGGAACTCTCTGCCACAGAGGGTAGTTGAGGCCAGTTCATTGGCTATATTTAAGAGGGAGTTAGATGTGGCCCTTGTGGCTAAGGGGATCAGAGGGTATGGAGAGAAGGCAGGTACAGGATACTGAGTTGGATGATCAGCCATGATCATATTGAATGGCGGTGCAGGCTCGAAGGGCCGAATGGCCTACTCCTGCACCTAATTTCTATGTTTCTATGTTTCTATGATAGCAATAGAAAGTGTAGAGAAGAGATTCACCAGGATACCACGTGGAATGTAGTTAAAGGGAAAGATGATATGGGCCAGGTTTGTTCTCACCGGAGTGTAGGAGACTGAGGGCTGAAAAGAAACAAGAAACTGCAGATGCTGGTTTACAAAAAAGAGAGAAAAAATGCTAGAATTACTCAGCGGGTCAGGCAGCACCCCTGGAGAACATGGATAGGTAACGTCTGGGTCGGGATCCTTCTTTAGTCTGAAATCTGAAACATCACCAATCCGTGCTCTCCAGAAATACTACCTGGCGTGCTGAGTTACTCGAATACTATGTGCTTATTTCTTCTTTATTCACCCTGTTTGTTGCATACCTCCAAAACTCCAGCAAATGTGTCAAGCCCAATTCCCTACACCCCAAGATTAATTTTTGATGTTTGAAAGTCCTGCCAGTTCCCAGTAATGAATTCCAGTATTTTCCCAATGACAGATGTTTGGCTAACTGGCTTTCCGTCTCACTACTTTTGTGAATAATGGTATCACATTTCCATTTTCTAAGTCCACTAGGATATCTCCAGCACGCAGGAAATGTTGACACGTTACAAACAACACATTCACTATCTCTGCAGCCACTTCATATAGAGCCCTCGGAATTAAGCTATCTGTTTCATGAGACTTTGCCAACCTTTAGTCCCACCGGATCGCACTGTGCGTTTTGTTTCTTGAGATAGAGATTGTTTCAAGTTTTCCCCTTTGCATTAGCCTCAAGGTTATCTATTACTATTGGAAAGTTGCTAGTTCAGTCAACCTTGAGGATTTAACTCAAATAATTATTTAGAGTCGCCGTCATTTGTATGTTTCCCTTTATTAATTTCCCAGTTTCATCCTCCAATGCATCAACATTTATGTTAGCTAGAACATAGAAGAGTACAATGCAGGAAGAGGCCCTTTAGTCCATAACATCGGTGCTGAACATGATGCTAAGTTATATTAATCTTTTCTGCTTGCATGTGGACCATATCCATCCATTCACTACATATTCATGTGCCTGAAAGCCTCATAAATGTCACTCTAGTACCCGCTTCCACTACTACCCTTGAGAGCATATTACAGGAACCTACCACTTCTTGCATTTTAAATAAAATGCCTCACACATCTCCTTTAAACTTTCTTCCTCTTATCTTAAAGCTAAGCCTTCCAGTATTTTGCATTTCCACCCAGTTACATAGAAACATAGAAAATAGGTGCAGGAGTAGGCCATTCGGCCCTTCGAGCCTACACCACCATTCAATATGATCATAGCTGATCATCCAACTCAGTATCCCGTACCTGCCTTCTCTCCATACCCCCTGATCCCTTTAGCCACAAGGGCCACATCTAACTCCCTCTTAATTATAGCCAATGAACTGGCCTCAACTACCTTCTGTGGTAGAGAATTCCAGAGATTCACCACTCTCTGTGTGAAAAATGTTCTTCTCATCTCGGTCCTAAAAGATTTCCCCCTTATCCTCAAACTGTGACTCCTTGTTCTGGACTTCCCCAACATCGGGAACAATCTTCCTGCGTCTAGCCTGTCCAACCCCTTAAGAATTTTGTAAGTTTCTATAAGATCCCCCCTCAATCTTCTAAATTCTAGCGAGTACAAGCCAAGTCTATCCAGTCTTTCTTCATATGAAAGTCCTGCCATCCCAGGAATCAGTCTGGTGGAGCTTCTCTGTACTCCCTCTATGGCAAGAATGTCTTCTCTCAGATTAGGAGACCAAAACTGTACGCAATACTCCAGGTGTGGTCTCACCAATACCCTGTACAACTGCAGTAGAACCTCCCTGCTCTTATACTCGAATCCTTTTGCTATGAATGCTAACATACCATTCGCTTTCTTCACTGCCTGCTGCACCTGCATGCCTACTTTCAATGACTGGTGTACCATGACACCGAGGTCTCGTTGCATCTCCCCTTTTCCTAATCGGCCACCATTCAGATAATAATCTACTTTCCTGTTTTTGCCACCAAAGTGGATAACCTCACCTGCCATGCATTTGCCCTCAAACCCAGCCTATCCAAGTCACCTTGCAGCCTCCTAGCATCCTCCTCACAGCTAACACTGCCCCCCTGCTTAGTGTCATCCGCAAACTTGGAGATGTTGCATTCAATTCCCTCATCCAGATCATTAATATAGGGTAATTCTGACTATCTACACTAATCCATCCCTCTCCTAATTTTCTAAACTTCCATCAGGTCTTTCCTCGACCTCGAACATCCGATCGTAAACAATCCACGTTTGTCCAACCTCTCATGTCTCATATCCTTTAATACAGGCAACATCAAAGTATTTCTCTTCTGCACCTCCATCAAAGCCTCGAGGCCCTTCCTATGATGGGGCAACCAGAAATGCACACAATATTCCAAATATGGCATTGGCAAATTTTTGTAAAGCTGCAACATGACTTCTTGACTCTTATACTCAATATCCCATTCAAGTCAAGTCAAGAGAGTTTGTTGTCATGTGTCCCAGATAGGACAAAGGCGCTGATGTGCTTTCTTTATGATTGCATCAGTGTTCTGGGACCAGGAGAGATCTTCGGAAATATGCACGCCCAGGAATTTGAAGTTCATGGCCCTTTCCACCATCAACCCGTTGATATAAACGGGACTGTGGGTCCCCAACCTACCCCTTCCGATGTCCACAATCAGCTTCTTGGTTTTGCTGGTGTTGAGAGCCAGGTTATTGTGCTTGCACCATTTGATGAAAGCAAGCATACCATACACCTCTTTGTCACTCTATCTACTTATATTGCTTTCAGGGAGTAATTGACTTGGACCTCAAGGTCCCTCTGTATTCAATACTGTTTAGGACCTTGCCAATAATTAATTGTACATTTCAATCGCACAAAGTGAAACACTTCACACTTGCCTGAAGAGATACTTTCTTTGTGCTCATATACTTGCAGATACTCTACATTTCACATTGATTTCTCGTTTATTCTTACTCTCAATGTTCTACTTCTTTTTTAACTGTTTTGCTGTTTTTTAAAACAAGCCCCAGACTTAACCTACCACAAATATTCGCAACATTCGATGACTTTTCTTTCCATGTGATAAAATCCTTAACTTACTGAGTAGGTGGCATGTTCTTTTCATAGAAGCTTTCTTTCCCACAGGAACATATCTTTGCTGATTTTTTGAAGTAGTACTTTAAATATCTACAACTGCTGAATGACAATTTTAACTTTAATCTATATTTCCCTTTCACTTTAGCCCAATCTGTCTTCACATCATTATAATTCTCTTTGGTTGAGATCAGTGCATTGGTTTCACATTTAAGTTCCTCGCCCTCCAAGCCAAAATTGAAACCCTACCTCATCAGGATCACTCTTTCCTAAAAGATCCAGTACTATGGACATATGAGGTAATCATGTCTCATTACATTATACTAGAACTGAAATGGCCTGATCATATAGATACTAATAATGTGTTTGAGGGCTAATGGATTTCCTCCCAGTTTAGTAGTTACTATCAGTATTTTTATGGCAGTGATTTGTATTGTTTTCTTGGTAATATCATCAGAAGAATGAAAATTGCGTTTGAGACTGAGATAGATGGATTTTTTGTCTAAAAGGGAATTAAGGGCAATGTGCTGGAAAATGGTGTTGAGGCTGAAGATTGGACCTTCCACAACTTATTGAATGGCAAAGCAGGCTCACAGAGCCATATGTCAACCACAAAGTGCTGGACTAAAGGGCCTGTCCCACTATGGCGACCTAATCTGCGAGTTTAGAAGAGTTTGCACTCGCCACAAACTCGCAGCATGGTCAAAAAACTAAGTCAAATTCTGGTTCCAAAACCTTACTTTATTGAAGGGAATTACCCACCCTCTTATACCCTTCCAAACTAAGGGCGTGACATTACTTTGGGGAGGCAACCCCAACAAACCAATCACACATATCGATCACATTATACATTTATTGACAGTTCCCTAACCCAATTACAAAGCATCCCGTTACAATGTTTATACAGAAGCTTCTGGAAAGAAGTCAGTTAACCAAGTAATGCAACTTTTTCCCAGTTTGGATAAACAATTCAAACAAGGCTTCACACTTCAGCCAATCATCAAGCAGCAGTACAAACACCTTGCAACATTATTAACAATACCTGTTCACGCCCCCTTCTATAACCAATCCCCATTTGCAGACCATCTTATCTCTTTCTGCAAACCCTCATACATTTTAACAAAGTCAGGACATCTGGACCTCTCGTTATCATCAACTTCCATCTGGGGTCCAGACTCCTTGGGGCCATGACTCTCAGCTTGCAACTTTCACAGAAAGAGGCCAAGCAAATGCAATGATCCTTCATTTTATAATAGCTGTATTTTGGCCAATATTAACAAATCCATTTAGTCAAGGGGCAAAAATGGATCCAGTTTGCATGGTATAATATTGAGCTGAGGGGCCTGTTTCCATGTTCTCCAGAGATTATGGAGAACGGGATGCAGGGCCGGATAACATCCCTGGATGCGTTTTAAGGGACTGTGCTGAGCAACTAAAAGATGTCTTCACAGACATTTTTAACATCTCACTCAGCCAGGCAGTAGTGCCCAACTGTCTTAAAAGTGCCACCATCTTTCCTGTCCCGAAGATGATGGTGAAAAGAAACCCAACCCAGACTGTCTCAATGACTTTCGCCCAGTGGCTCTCACACCCATATTAAAGAAGTGTTTTGAGCGACTAGTTATGCAGCATATTAAAAATTGTCTCCCTGCCGACCTAGACCCACTGCAGTTCGCTTACAGAACCAACCGGTCCACAGAGGACGCAGTCTCCACAACACTCAACCTCGTATTGTCACATCTCGACCGGAAGAATACCTATGCCAGGATCCTCTTCATAGACTTCAGCTCTGCTTTTAATACAATCATCCCACAGCAGCTGGTGGAGAAGCTGAAGCTGTTGAGGGTGGATACTGGCACATGTAGCTGGGTCCTTAACTTTTTATCACAACGGCAGCAGACAGTCAGGGTGGGCAGTCGGACATCAAGAACCATAGCCGTGAGCACTGGCTCGCCCCAAGGCTGTGTCCTAAGCCCCCAGCTGTTTAGTCTGCTTACACATGATTGTACTGCTAGACTCAGTAACAACTATATCAACAAGTTCACTGATGACACAACAGTGGTGGGTCTCATCAGTGACAATGATGAGTCGGCGTACAGGATGGAGGTGGAGCTGTTCACAGGATGGTGCAGATCACACAACCTCACTCTTAATGTGGAAAAAACTAAGGAGATGGTGGTCGACTTCAGGAGGGCGGGAAAACACCACTACACACCGCTGTATATTGATGGAACTGCTGTGGAGAGGGTCAGCAGCATGAAGTTCCTAGGACTCCACCTGTTGGATGACCTGACCTCCATGACCAACACCACAGCAGTGGTCAAAAGAGCCCAACAGCGACTCCACCCTCTCCGGAGACTAAGGAAAGCAGGTCTCCCCACTGCCCATCTAAGAACCTTCTACAGGGGAACAATCAAAAGCATAATAACCAACGGCATCACCTCCTGGTTTGGGAGCTGCAAGGCTTACGAACAATATCAACTCAACAGGATAGTGAAGACTGCCAGCAGGATTATTGGTGCCCCACTCCCTTTCCTGCTGGACATATACAAGAAGAGGAGCATCGGTAGAGCCATCCCCATCATCCAGGTCCCCTACCACCCATCACACCACATCTTCTCCATTCTGCCATCTGGGAAGAGATACAGGAGCACCAGCTGGATGCTCCACAGCTTCTTCCCACAGGCAATAAGACTGATTAACGGACTTTGTCCCCTCCCCAAATATCGCTCACCAACACATCCAACCCCGCCCATACTTTGACAGTTAGGCACCTGTCAAAGTAAAGCCACTGTCGATCGGAATGTCTGTTTTTATAATATTGTTAATTTTAGGATTACTTTCTGTTTTAAACATGGTAATTTTAATTTGTTTTTAAAGCTCTATGTATTTATCCTTTTTTTTATTTATACACTGAATGGAAACCGATCGAGCAACTATTTTTCGTCTCCTCTGTGTATGCGAGTGTTCAGTGTAAATGGTATTAAAGAAATACTGAATACTGAACTCCACAGAGAACAACACCCAAAGTCAGGATTGAACTCGGTTTGCAAGCACTGTGATGCAGCACCTCTACTAGCTGTGCCACTGTGCTCTAGAAACGAGGAACTGCAGATTCTGGTCTACAAAGTAAGCTATAAAGTCCTGACCCAAAACATCACCAACCTATGTTTTCCAGGGATGCTGCCTGACCCGCTGTATTACTCCAGCACTTTGAGTCAGCAATTGTAGTACAGGTGCACAACCTTTTATCCGGAGTTCCGGAAACCGAAAAACTCCGAAAACCGGCCATTTTTTCCAGGATGTTGTCTGCACACCAAAGCTCGCGTTTGGCGCCAAACTTGACCCGAAACGACCCATGGTCAACCCAGGTCTGTACTACTGTAGCGGCTGCCTCCTCCCCGGAGACCGGGGAGACACTTAAACATCTGTAAATCATTGCTTAAATGTTAGTCAGTTAGTTTGGAGGGCTTTTATGTGAAGGAGGAGGGGAGGGGTAAACTTTAATTCTTAGTCCCCTACCTGGTCGGAGAGGCGGGGAGCGGTCAATGCCTTACCGGGTCGCCGTGCAGTAAGCTCCGCAGCGCTGTGGCCGCCAACTCCCAGCTGGGGCTGCGGGTGTCCGGGCCGCGGGCGGCGCCGGTTGTAGCTCCAACCCTGGCAACTCTACCCCTGGCTGCGGGGCTCTCCAAATCCACCGCCGCCCGCGGCCGGACGCCCGCAGCCCCAGCTCCGCGAATGTTGGGAGTCGGCAGCGTCGCAGCGCTGGGATACCAGTGGGGAGCGGGCAATGCCTAACCGGGTCGCCGTGCGGTAAGCTCCGGGGCACTGTGGCCGCCGACTCCCAACATTCGCGGAGCTGGGGTCTGCGGGCAGCGCTGGATTTGGAGCGCCTCGCAGCCAGGGGTAGAGTTAGCCGGGGTCGGAGCTACAACCGGCGCCGCCCGCGGCCCGGACGGAGCCCCCAGCTCCGCGATGTTGGGAGTCGCCGACCAGGTAGGGGACTAAGCATTAAAGTTTCCCCCTTCACCCCACCACCACCACATAAAATCCCTCCAAACTAACTGACTAACATTTATGCAATGATTTACAATGATTCCCCCGTCTCCGGGGAGGAGGCAGCCGCTCCAGACTTTTCAAGCCGCCCGCGCTACCTACCTAATCTACGCTAAAAATCTTCCATTCGGAAATCCGAAAATGTCCGAAATCCGACAAGCGTCTGGTCCCAAGGCTTTCGGATAAAAGGTTGTGCACCTGTACTGAATACTGAATACTGAATACTACTGAATTATGCCTGACCTGCTGAGTTACTTTGTGCTCTTTGCAAAGCAAGTACATCTAAAAAAAAACAATTTTACAAAAATCAATAAAATTAATACATGTTTATTTTTCAATATATTTTTTGCATTTTTGCAGTGAATCAGGAAACTGCACACAGATAATATTTAGAAATTACATATGCTCACCGACATATCAATTAAAAAAAACAATTAACTCAAAAAAATTGGACTGGAGGCCTGCTGCTGTAGAACATAAAATTACTGCAGATATTGGTAATTGAAACAACATTTGAAGTACTGAGAATAATTGGATGGTTAATTATTGACCCGCCTGTATAACTGGGTTTTTATCCTTGTAGATTGTATGATTCTATGACTAAAACCATAAAGTGCTGGAGGAATCCGGCGGGTCAAACAACGCCCGTGGATGGAATGGACAGACGATTGTTCAGGTTGAGACCCTTCTTCAGACTGGTTGAATTCAGCACAACCATAGATAAAAATAAATGATATTAAAATGGACAAAATATCAGTCTATTCTCTCTTTCATTTGCTGGATTATCTGTACCAGCATTTTCAGTTTTGAAATTCACTGCATAATTTAATCTGTCTGCATTCCCAATTTTGCTCGCTTCTCACGTCCTCAAATGATTGATGTGGTCG